>NC_088416.1:34018356-34318356 GCF_034236695.1 Oncorhynchus nerka
AAATGATGAACTACTTTTCAGAACGATCTGTCATCATTCATGAGAATCAAGCCTTTTCTGAGGTAATGTGACCTATTTCAACGACTGGTTGATCTTAACCAAATATGAGAACAGTGTTCACAAAGTTTTGTCCTGAAAGTCAAAGACCGACCTGCCTGATTCTCAAAGAAAATCCAGTCCAACTTTTGTATCTGATCAAAGTCAGCAAGGCCTCTCTCAATGCACTATACAACAGTGTGACAAATCAATAAATGAACCTGAGAGTGACGGTTGGATTCGTAACGCACTGTGGCAGAATGATAGCTTTCTGCAGAGACTTGGCATGCACACAGGAGTGGGTAAACTTGAATGTGGTGGGGTTCGGGACGTGCCACAGAGGGGATGGTTAGGGGGAACAGGGAGACACAGGAGAGGAATGATGGACGGCTCACACGCCAGCCATTGTGAGAAAATTATAGCGAGGTGCCGCCAACTGAGGCAGCATGGCGGCTGGCCAAAGGCCCGGGAGAACAAAGGCCCAGGATCCCTGTGTGTGAGTGAGCGCCGGCCTGCCCACAGAGCCTCAAACGTTCATATTTACATGCGACGCTGAAGAGTTAATTGCAGTGAATTCCTGCGCTGGGTGCAAAGTGGGGGCTGTTGTGTTTTATTTTACATAACAAACACGTTGTTTCTAAGCTCCCTTTTTTGCTTCCAAGGCTCTCTGAAAGAAAAAATGCAAAGAGTATTTGATTTGAGCACTTGTTATTCAAGAGGTTGATTGCAACTTCGATATAATGCACCCAAGGCAAAAAAACAACCTTATAATTAATCACTCAAATTGTGAAAAATGTGTTGTGATTCAGTGGAGAATATAAAAAGTGTGCTGAAAACCATGCTTATAATACATTAGACCAAGATTTGGAGAATGGAATTCTTAGAACCTTGGGGGGGGGGGGAATAGGGAAACAAACAACTAATTGAAGTTTACATTTCATGAATGTGTTTGGCATGTGTTGAGGTAACTTTGGTGCTCCGCAAAAGTGAACGTTTTAGGTTTGATACTAATCAGCAGTGGCTCCTTGGGGAAAACATTCATTCTCCATACATTCCTCAGATTATACTGTGATAATGGAAAATAATTTCTATTTGATTCATAAGTTCACAGAAATGTTGCTGCTGGATATGTTTTCAATAGCTGGAGGGCTAGGGGCCCTTTAACAAACCTCGTCTTCACAGTGGTTGATGGACAAAGGCCAAAATGTGTCAGGGTTGCTACGGTTCCTGATCTTTCGTAAACGAGCAGTGCCCTCTCGCCTCAGACTTGGCTATACTATTCCTAGCACATCAAAGTAGAGCTGACCTTGCATACCAGATGAGGTTTGGATTAATGGGTTTGGGATTTCAAACCATCACATCACCCCCACGAACCATCAAAACCAAGTCAAAGACATTCACAGAGGAAAAAATGCTAAAAAATCAACATCAACCTGTCCATGTGTCTCATCCGAACACCGTGACCAAGACAGGGCTAAGCAACAAGAGAGGATATTTCAAAAGCCTCCAATTATCTGATGTGTGGGAGTGTACAATGAAATAGGCCATAGGCCAAAAGGCATCCTTTACAGAACAAATAAAAATGTTGACAGGACAGGTCAGCCTTTCAAAGCATTCCACTGAAAAATGCAGCTTATCATAAGTCATAAGTCAATTAGACCATTTTAAGTTAACGGGTGTTAATGTTTTAATCACCAATTGCATGGACAAGTAAAAAACAGGGAACCAGATTCAAATTGATGAACTTGCCCTGCTGTACAGTAAGCAGGCATCCAACTGTTCTCCTCCGCCAGTGAACACCTGTCTTTATACAGACTAGGTTTGATTTCCAGAGGCCTTTAATACTAGCTCAGCTGGGCATCTGGGCTGCCGTTGAGCAAGGCCTTAATATTTCACCATATTGACAGATGTGTGCAAAAGCATCTGTCAGGTCATTAAATGGAGGGTTGTCATACACTGACAGACTGGAGATGAGCTGCATCTGAGACAGGATAGGTCAAATAAGATGTACACTAGCATTCAAAAGTTTGGGTTCACTTAGAAATGTCCTTGTTTTTGAAAGAAAAGCACATTTTTGGTCCATTAAAATAACATCAAATTGATCATAAATACATTGTAGACATTGTTAATGTTGTAAATGATAACTGTAGGTGGAAAAGCCAGCTTTTTTATGGAATATCTATATAGGAGTACAGAGGCCCATTATCAGCAACCATCCCTCCTGTGTTCCAATGGCACATTGTGTTAGCTAATCCAAGTTTATAATTTTAAAAGGCTAATTGATCATTAGAAAACCCTTTTGCAATTATGTTAGCACAGCTGAAAAATGTTGCCCTGATTAAAGAAGCAATAAAACTGTCCTTTCTTAGACTAGTTGAGTATCTGGAGCATCACCATTTGTGGGTTCGATTACAGACTCAAAATGGCCAGAAACAAAGTACTTTCTTCTGAAACTCGTCAGTCTATTCTGGTTCTGAGAAATGAAGGCTATTGCATGCGAGAAATTGCCAAGAAACTGAAGATCTCGTACAACGCTGTGTACTACTCCTTTTACAGAACAGTGCATACTGGCTGTAACCAGAATAGAAAGAGGAGTGGGAGGCCCCGGTGCACAACTGAGCAAGAGGACAAGTACATTAGAGTGTCTAGTTTGAGAAAGACACCTCACAAGTCCTCAACTGGCAGCTTTATTAAATAGTACCCGCAAAACACCAGTCTTAAAGTCGACAGTGAAGAGGCGACTCCGGGATGCTGGCCTTCTAGGCAGAGTTGCAAAGACAAAGCCATACCTTAGATTGGCCAATAAAAATAAAATATTAAGCTGGGCAAAAGAACACAGACAGTGGACAGAGGAAATTTGGAAAAAAGTGTTATGGACAGACGAATCTAAGTTTGAGATTTTCGGATCACAAAGAAGAACATTCGTGAGACGCAGAAAATATGAAAAGATGCTGGAGGAGTGCTTGACGCCATCTGTCAAAGCATTGTGGAGGCAATGTGATGGTCTGGGGGTGTCTTGGTGTTGGTAAAGTGGGAGATTTGTACAGGGTAAAAGGGATCTTGAAGAAGGAAGGCTATCACTCCATTTTGCAACGCCATGCCATACCCTGTGGACGGCGCTTAATTGGAGCCAATTTCCTCTTTCAACAGGACAATGACCCAAAGCACAGCTCCAAACTATGCAAGAATTATTTAGGGAAGAAGCAGTCAGCTGGTATTCTGCCTACAATGGAGTGGCCAGCACAGTCACCGGATCTCAACCCTAATGAGCTGTTGTGGGAGCAGCTTGACCGTATGGTACGTATGTAAGAAGTGCCCATCAAGCCAATCCAATTTGTGGGAGGTGCTTCAGGATGCATGAGGTGAAATCTCTTCAGATTACCTCAACAAATTGACAACTAGAATGCCAAAGGTCTGCAAGGCTGTAATTGCCGCAAATGGAGGATTCTTTGACGAAAGCAAAGTTTGAAGGACACAATTATTATTTCAATTAAAAATCATTATTTATAACCTTGTCAACGTCTTGACTATATTTCCTATTCCATTTGCAACTCATTTCATGTATGTTTTCATGGAAAACAAGGACATTTCTAAGTGACCCCAAACATTTGAACGGTAGTGTATTTAATACAAACTTATCGTCCTGTGCGGTTTAACCAGTATATGACTACAATATAGACTACACTATACGCTGAGCTGAGAGTGATACGACTACAATGTATTATTAAATGATGTCAGGGACATAGACCAAGCCCTAGGCTGACTATAATACATTTACAACTATGACAAGTTCTGAATTATTCATTTTGTACATGAATTCCATAGTTATGACATATTATATAAGGCCAAATGGATGACAAAAGAAAGTAGTTGCCACCATATCACCATGCGACCACAGGTTTAAATAAATGTACATGGATGCCTTTCATTCTTATAAGCTGAAACATATGTTTCAGGTATACTATTTCAAAAAGCGCTGTCTGCTACTTTGAAGGTGATGGACGGTTGAATAAACGGGTGTAATTTTGAATCAAGGCCAAAGCATTTCAGAGATGTGTAAACCCTTTGATGATCTCTGATGCCAGCTCCAACACCTTCTTCCAAAGAGTTCTAAAAGATGTCAAGGAACACAGGCTTCGCCAACATTTGAGTCTTTACAACTGATCTCTAACTTCCATCATTCATCTGATAGGTGTAATAGTATTGTATGTGAAGTGAATCTTGGCTTGGAATTTTTCATTACAGGAGAATGATATGCTGCCCATGCATGTACATCAAAGCAATACAACTCCTTTTATGTCCTCAAAAAAGGTCAAAGTGTAGATCAACAAAGCTTTGAACTTTGTGGCAATTATTAAATATATTTGTTGTGAGTTAGTGATCATTTAAATTTGAACCAAGAATGTATGTCATCTCATGTTGAAAAAATGATATGATTTGACTGAATGCATAGTCCTCCTATGGGAAAAGTAATCAAACAAAAGCATAATTCACCTTATTGCTCTTATGCACCTATCAAAAAGATAAGAAATGTTGATGTCAAAATGATAATAATTTATGGACCAGCCAATCTTAATTTTAACGATACAGCTAGAATTTAGCGTAATCTTTTCTCAATTTATCCTATACATCAGGCATAAACGAGCTTAGTCTGTTAATCATAGCTGTATTATGGTTGGCATACTTATCTAGGAGATGCTGCTTTGATTAGGCAACTATCTGAAACCTTTAGGGGAATTTAATCAGCCACAAGTTTAGGCTCAAATGTGTCTGCACGAGCCTTGCAACAACAACAAAGAAGTTGATTAAGAAAAGAAAAAGAAAGAAAAGCAATAAAAAGAACCCATAGCTAAAAATATCATTAAGTTTATGGATTGCTGGTGGCTAAAAGCATTACATTGTTGTATATCTCAGACTTCAGAGATCTCTGGCCATGGAGCCTGGGTCTTTTGAGGCACAGCATGCTGTGTTAAGGAAGGGAGCACTAAAAGCCAGCTCACAGTGACAGGGGGCATTAGCTGCCCTGCATCCTCCAGTCTGCAGCTGGTATTAGCAGGCACCAAGCGCTCTGTCAACACTTATTACTCCACACACAAATCTTCTGACCAGCGTCAGCACTTTCCTACAGCTCTAAGACAACCAGAGGGAAAAAAAAGATGTGCAGTTGAATATAAAAATCTTACCCCAAAGTGATGACATGTGGTTGGTCAAGTGAATCAAAGTGAAATTACATTTTAAAAGGAAATGGTCTATATTTTGGGAGAAAAATAATGTATATATGTTTTACACTTTTCATTACAGATGTAGGATCTTCATTTGATCACTCTTTTGTCAATGAGAATTTTCCTGCAAGGCAGGAAATACAAACTTGTAGTGTATTTTTTCCACCTAGAAATTTCAGACTTGATTTTTGCTATAACAAAAAATGTATCAACCCCTACAAAAATATTATTTAATTATAATCCACATAATAATTCACATTTCCTGTTGCTGGAGGATTATTTTCCTACTGTAGGAGACTGGCTCACATTAAGATCCTACATCTGTAAATGTGTAGCAAAATGGAAAGACTGCAAAGGCTATGTAGACTTGATGCGTTTGCTTTGTTCGGTCACTGTGTACCTTGCTCGACAATGTCTTACACTGACCCTTTCAGTATTAAATAGATATTAAGTATAAAGTGTTGGAATATAATAGAACAAACAAGTATATTTGATACCTACTTTCTGAGTAAAAGTACAATTAGTTTATTCATATTTAACAACTTTTCCAGGCCAGCTGTTACTGAGTAGACGCTGTAATCCTGCCGTCTACTTAAATACCCCACAATGACACACAAAACCTGAAATAGGTGGTCACTTTACATAGCTTGTAAACTGAGGCTTGACAGTCATAGGCATTATAACCATATGAGATTACATTCCATGGAAAAGTCAAATGGGTCAGTGTCAGTCAAATTCTTCATTGTTCATTGATGATATACTGTGTATGATCCTGCATCTGGAGCTCTATCTCTATGTTGATTCAGCCCAGATTGTGTAGATATGAGAACCCTTGACTAAAAATCAAAGCCACTGCATATCCACATTATGGATTCTATTCACTCATAAGTAAACCTCAGTGAAATTGGGTAAAAAATTATGGTAGCGTTCCCCTGCTCAGACATTGCACACATCAACCAATGGTTGCAAGCCACGTCATCGACTGTGCCTTTGGGCAGCAGATTGCTATAACATATGCACTGGTGTAGAGGAAACACCCACTGCCCCCACGAGCTATGTCTACATTTTAAAACATTTTTTAATAAATCATTTTGACAGTAACCCTCTTTTTAAATGTCCGAATGTAGCAAGTGAAGTGTTTGTGTTGTCCAATCTACATGGTAGTAGATGAGGAAGACAGACAATATAGTTGTTGTGCATCTAATTAGGCTATTTCTTAGTGGCGCCGGCGGAAGCCCGCCTTCCTCCTCACCTAATTGGCAATCAAGTTTTTAAAAAATGTAGGTGAATCAGGTCGGACTCGGATGGAGAGTGAGTGCGTTGTTCAAGATGGATAAACATAAGGCAAGACCAAGTGGTGCACAAAAAAAGATGCTTATCTGATCAAGCTCGTGCCAAATTACCCATGATAACCACATCAGCAAAGCAACCACCTCATCCTCATCCTCAGGATGTAAACAAACATGGCGGCGCCCAGTTCCCGGCTGCGTCAGTATCTGTTAAGACCCCAAAGTATTCCGGTAAGGCGGATTGGGAAGCTTTTCATGCTCAGTTTGAACTGTTAGCTCATTTTAGGGGGTGGTCGGATGAAGAAAGGGCACTGCAGTTGGCTTTATGCCTCACGGATGAAGCTCTGGCCTGTTTGATATTGATTAGCCCCGAGGACAGGCATGATTATGGTGCTCTAGTGGGAGCACTGAGGAGGCGCTATGGACAGTGTGTACAGCCCGGGCTACTGCGCTCCGAACTGAGGAATAGACGCAGGCAGCCTGGAGAGCCTCTACGGGTGCTAGCTAATGACATTGAGAGCCTCTCTCGGCGGGCATATGCTCACATGCCCCCTCCGTGCAGAGCGAGCTAGCACGGGACCAGTTCATACAGGCGCTCTCTCCTGCGGAGCTGCGCATACAGACCCAGCTGGCTCATCCTGAGTCATTGCAGACAGCCTTGGAGATGGCTTTGGAGAGGGAGCTGGTGTGGGCTGGGGCTTCAGCTGGGGCTTTGGTGGGGGTGCAGGGAGACACACCCTCTGTGCGAGCTGGGGGCAGAGCAGCCCGGGAGCCGGAAAAGCCTGCTTGGGTGGCCGAAATGACAGAACTCATTCGGGCTGTGTCGCTACAGGCGGCACGAAACACAAGCCCTGGTCCCAGGGTCTGCTGGGGTTGTGGCCAGCCAGGCCATCTGCGCCGAGATTGCCCCATGTCCCCCAGAGCTCAGGAAACGGCTCGGGTCCGCATAGACCGGGTAGTGCGGACCCCTGGCTTTCTATCCCAACCACCATCATCTTCAGGAGGAGCCCACCGGCACAGACGGGGAAGCAAGGCTCCACTTCCCCAGAAGCAGACGAGGGCAAGCGGAGGGAGCCTGTTGTTGTGGTGGGCCGGACCTGTGTTGGGGACTTTTGTCATGTCCCTGTCACTGTGGAGGGGTGCCCTGCTCCGCCCTGGTGGACACTGGGTCCACAGTAACCCTGGTGAGGCCAGATATTGTGCCAGGTTGGACTCAGTGTGAGCCTACAACTGTGCAGCTCCGCACAGTCACAGGTGAGCTGGCACCCATGAAAGGGAAGGGAATAATGACTCTGACAGTAGGGGGCAGGACTGTGTGTCATCCTGTGTGGGTGGCGGCTGTGCAGGACCCTTGTATCCTGGGGTTGGACTTTCTTAGGAGCACAGGCTGCCAGTTAGACCTAAATAGGGCACACTGAGCTTCCAGGGAGGGACGGAAGTCACCATGGCCCCTAATGTCACATTCACTCAACCCAACAAACCCTTTACTCCAACAGTTAAAGCAGCAGAGACTCATGGCTGCGCCCCTCCCCCACAGCTGTGTGTGACTTTTCCCCAGTCCCCCTGTCACCTACGGCTGTGTGTTACATTCCCCCAGCTACCTCCATGACACAGCCCTCTGTGAGCCCGGGCCGCACCCCCCAGCCCAGCTACCCCAGATGGGAGAGGAGAGGACACTGTCTGCAGTGAGGGAGATATGGGGAGGAACTGTGTTGGTCTTGACCCTGAGCAGCAGGAACGGTTGTGGCAGTTGCTGTTTGAATTCAGAGACAGCTTTGCGTTGAGTGAGGAAGAGGTGGGTCAGACTCTTCTGGTGCAGCATGAGATCGACACAGGTGATGCTCGACCCATCAAGATGCGTCCCCGCCGTATCCCGCTGGCACGCCAGGAGGCGGCAGACAAGGCTGTGTTGGAGATGCAGCGGGCAGACTTCATTGAGCCCTCAGACAGCCCCTGGGCGCGCCAGTCGTCATGGTTCCGAAGAAGGGGGGCAAGCTGAGGTTCTGTGCGGACTACAGGCGGCTGAATGAGGTAACCAGGAAGGACTCATACCCCATACAACGTATCGATGAGTCGCTGGACCTGGTTAGGGGGTCCTCCTGGTTCTCCTCACTAGACCTCCGCAGTGGCTACTGGCAGGTGCCCCTCTCCCCAGAGGCCAGAGCCAAAACTGCGTTCTCCACTAACAGAGGACACTGGCAGTTCAAGGTCCTGTGCTTTGGCCTGTGCAACGCTCCAGCTACTTTTGAGCGTTTGATGGACAGGGTGCTGGATGGCATCCCCCGACAGCAGTGTCTGGTATACCTCGATGACATCCTGGCCCATGGCAGCTCCTTCCAGTCAGCCCTGGGGCGCTACGGCGTGTGCTGGAGAGGGTGGCTGCCGCAGGTCTGAAGCTCCACCCCGAGAAGTGCCACTTCATGAGGAGAGGGGTGTCCTTCTTGGGCCACCGAGTGGGGAAGGAGGGGATCAGCACCATGGAGGACAAGGTAGGGGCTGTCAGAGACTGGCCCACCCCCACCGACCAGCGTCAGCTGAAGAGCTTCCTGGGCCTGGCCTCGTACTACAGGAGGTTTGTACGGGGCTTCTCAAGCGTTGCTGCTCCACTGAACCGCCTGCTGCCGAAGGACAAGGCTTTCACTTGGACAGTGGAGTGTGAGGAGGCGTTCAACACCCTCAAACGTGCACTGATCGAGGCCCCGTGCTCGCCCCCTGACCTCACCTTGCCCTTTATCCTGGACACAGACGCGAGCAATGTGGGCATGGGTGGGGTGCTGGCCCAGGTGGGGCCAGAGGGGGAGAGAGTGGTGGCGTACTTCAGCAAAACATTTGACAAACATGAGCGCCGCTACTGTGTCACCCGGGCGGGAGCTCTTGGCTGTTGTGGCTTCCGTCAAACACTTCAAGTACTACCTGGGTGGTCTGCCCTTTACTGTAAGGACTGACCACTCTGCTCTCCAGTGGCTCATGTCTTTCAGAGAGCCAGAGGGGCAGGTGGCACGCTGGTTGGAGGAGCTTCAGCCGTATGACTTCACGGTGGTGCACAGGGCAGGGGCACGCCACTCCAACGCCATGTCCCGTCGGCCCTGTACTGCAGACGGCTGCCGCCACTGTGAACGGAGAGAGGGACGGGAGAGAGAGCTGCGGGCAGAGGAGGGTGTCTGTGCCACAGTGTGTCGGGCGAGCGGGCCTGTCTGCTGTGAGCTGCAGACTGTCGACGTGGCTGAATGGCGGCAGCAGCAGGGACGGGACACAGACCTACAGCCAGTGCTACAGTGGGTAGAGGCGCAGGTGAGGCCACCATGGGAAGAGGTGACAGCGCTCTCACTCGCGACCAAAGGGTTGTGGTCGAAGTTTGAGAGACTGCGGCTGGCTGATGGCGTGCTACAGCGGGCATGGAAGGAGTCAGCTACGGGAGAGGAGCGGTGGCAGGTGGTGGTCCCAAAGCATTGCGGGAGGCTGTGCTCCAGAGTACTCATGGGGGGTGGGGACTGGACACTTTGGGGTCACAAAAACACTGCGCCGTCTCCGTCAGGGCTTCTACTGGGGGCAGCACAAGAGGGATGTGGAGGACTTTTGTCGCCGCTGTGACAACTGCACAGCGAGAAAGGGCCCCCAGACCGCTCTCATGCTCAGCTCAACAGTTCCCAGTGGGGGCTCCCATGGAGAGGGTGGGAGTGGATGTAGTTGGGCCGTTCCCCACCACAGACAGTGGAAACCGCTGGGTGCTCACGGCCATGGACTATTTCACAAAATGGCCCGAGGCCTATGCTCTGCCTGACCAGGAGGCAGAGACCATCGTCGGCAGCCCTGACAGCGGGGATGTTCAGCAGGTTTGGAGCTGCAGAGTCCATCCACAGCGACCAAGGCAGAAACTTTGAGTCCCGTGTGTTCTCCACCATGTGTGAGAGGCTGGGTATGCACAAGACCCGCACTACTCCTCTCCATCCTCAAAGTGATGGCCTTGTGGAGCGCTTCAACAAAACGCTTGGACAGCAGCTGGCCATCGTCTCTTCCAAACACCAGCGTGACTGGGACAAGCACCTGCCTATGGTCCTCATGGCATGCCGCTCCGCTGTCCAAGACTCCACCTCCTGCACGCCTGCCCTCCTCATGCTAGGGAGAGAGATCCGCACCCCTGCGGAGATGGCGTTTGGTCGGCCCCTGGATAGCCCTCATGTTCCTCCGGGGCCGGAGTATGCCCGGAGACTCCAGGACCGCCTGGAGACAGCCCACACCTTCGCCAGAGAGCAGCTGGTGAATGCAGGTGTGAGGCAGAAAAAGAACTATGACGTGCACACCCGGGGAAGGCACTTTGTGGCTGGGGAGCTGGTCTGGGTCTACAGCCCCCTAAGGAAAAAAGGCAGATGCCCCAAGTTGGACAGTCACTGGGTGGGACCCTGCAGTGTCCTGGAGAGGGTAGGGAGGTTGTGTACCGGGTGCAGCTTCCTCCCAGGGGAGAAAGGTGGCACTGCACCGGGACAGGTTAGCCCCATACAGAGGGGCCTCTTCTCCCCCAAACCCCAGGAACCCCCACAATTCCCCTCTCTGGCAATGACATTCTCCAGGCACCCACCCTCAGGTGCCGCAGACAAGGCTCCAGACAGCCCACTCCCCCTGTCTCCCCCCCTGTGTCACCGCGTGGTTCCCCAGAACCACGGACTGTATTACCCGTTCCCGCTTCCTTGTCCCCCATATCCCTGCCTTCATCCCCTGGTTCCCAGAGGGGCACTCTGCGACCATCACGGCCACGCAGGCAAAGGAGACCTCCGGGTCGCTTCAGAGACTTTGTTTGTTCCCTCGGGGACGAGGGACTTTGTGGTGGGGGGCTGTGTAGCGACCCGCACAGACAGCTGTGTGTTATGTGCTAGGCTAGGAGGTGGTTGTGTTGTACTGACCAGTACCCGGTGTTCGCGGGGTCCGACATGTCAATCAACCTGCTATCTGCCAATCACGGGAATGCCTGGAATGTTCTGATGCCGGGCATCCTGGTGGTTGGCGGAGTGGCGTGGAGGGGGGTTGGGCATTGGAAGTTAAGACCAGGTTCAGCCTTTGTTCTCTCTCTCTTACGTCTGGGCTTCACAAGAGAAGGTCACGATTGGCTTGTGGGTTATCTGTCATCTATTTGGCGTGTGCTACGGCCCAAACAGTAGCCTGTGTAAAGTTGGTTCAATAAACCGTCAATTCGCAAACTCAAGCCTCTGTCTGGACAATTGTTCATTTATGATCTAGTCAGGTCATTACAGTATTTTACAATCTGCAGTGTTTGAATTTCCCACTTTAATTACTGAACAAGTAAATACATTATTGGCGACAGCCAGCATCCTAAATAGCAGCATTGCGACACTATAGGCCTATAGATTCGTGGAACAAACTATAGACTTAACATGAGAAAATGACCGAATAAAACATGTATTCATTAAAGCAAACCTATAGGCTACTACAAGCACTAACATTACATCATCTGAAAGCCTATCGATAAGCAGTCGCATAGATTTAGCCATTTCAGAACCGCGGACTGCGATCGCTGATACCTAAAATACCTACCCAGGCACTGTAAAATCTGGCATGTCCAACAGTGTGCCCAACAGTGTGCGTCCAACAGTGTGCAACTGAATCCCGCAATTCGGGTCGTTCCTGTCGCCCCCCAGCTTGCTTGTTAGAAACACTGTCTGCTAGTTCGTGACACTGTGTGCTAGTTTGCTAGTTAGTTAGCACACTGTGTTGCCCCTGCCTCCCGCCTGCTGTGTACTGGAGAAAACTGGGGGAAAAGGACACTGACACTACCGGTATTGTATAGCCTACCGCTAGCTACTCCGGTACACAGCAGGCGGGGGCGACACAGTATGCTTAGCTAGCCCGCCTTCCGCCTGCTGTGTACCGGAGTACTCTTTAGGACTAGCTGGCTAAGATGGCACACAGTGTCCTTCGCTATCGCCTGCCGAACACCTGCCCTCGCCATTGTCCCCTTCTTCTTCTCTGGGGTTTATCAGCGGTTGCATTACCGCCATCTACTGTACTGGAACGTCCTTGCCTCTCGCATATGTACTGGAATCATAGATTAAAATGTACCAGTAGAAGTATAGTATAAATAGGGTTTTCTGCGGGCTGCAGTTGCGCGGTTGCACCCTTCTCCATATCTCGGCAAAGCCTGGGCACAGGAACGCGGCCCTTGAATCTGAGGAGTACATTTAGAAACATCATAACCTGGTCATCAGGTGACATCATTCTAATGTGTTGCGCCTCAAATGAATTACAAATGAAATGCAAATAAACTACAGTCGTCACACTATCTGACTTGAGACAATGGGTCAACCTGGTGTGTGTTTGTATGCAATTTCTGGTATAACAAGCATAGACGGTGGACTTCTGTGTTTATCCTGAACTGACACAAAAATGTCAGGCTGATTTTGTCTCCTAGAAGCTGAAACCTTTTTCACTTGAGTTAGTAAACTTGATGAGGAACTAAATGAAAGTAGACAAATATTATTAATCCTCCCACCCTGTTTAAATTCCACAAAAACATAGACATAGAAATAACTTATATTTGTACAACTTCAGGTGGAATATTGGCCTCTGCTTACTCTGGAATCCAGCTCCATTCTAGAGCTCACTCCTGCTGTGTTCCTACTGAGGAGGTGGGTGTTGGAACTGTCAACAGCTGCTGAAACTATGGATCAATAAATCAGTGTTAATTCATCAGCACCTACATTTCTAATGGCTTCGTAAGCTGATCACTGTTTGATGGAGGACAGATGGTTTTACTATGGCAGGGTAATTATAGGACTGGTCACTGGTTGATAAAACAAATGTGGGAAAATATCAACTCAATTTGAGACTTTGATATAATGTCCAAGGTCAACAAGCATCTTGTTCTCATTAATATTTTAGTTTCAGAAGCAAAAAAGTAAGATTGTAGAAAAAGCACCAAACTCCCTCCATTTATCCAATAGTGTGCGTGAATTGTGCGCATTTACGCATGAATACAAACGCTTAACAATTATGACTCAGGAAATCCTCAACCCGTATCCACTCCTGGGAACCCCAAGTTTTAACAAATATAATTAACAAGTACGTTTTGGCCCCAGCTCTATTAAAGTGTATAACTGTGTAAGTAAGTAATCAACTGAGAGCCGCCCATAGGTAACCCATGTATGACCGGTGCACGCTGCTTTACTGAGAGTCACTTGAACCAGACTGCTTACGAGACTCCTGAGAGTTTGGTTCAGAGTGAGTGAGTGCGCACACTGTAAACCCTAATTGTGACAGGTGGCATTACTCCATCAAAGGGTTCACGGTGTGTTGAGTTGACAGGTATAGGGGTTATATATATATATTTTTAAGACAACATAGAGATTTCATTATTTCAGTGACATTTTATTATATGAATATAAAGAATAAATAGCAGTTCTCTTAATTTACATGATAAATCGTTGAAATAGGCTACCGATATTCAGCTGTATATCAGCTGCAAGATAACATAATCCACATGAAATCTGAGGTCGATAGATTAGTTTTCCATAATAGTAAACAACATGTTTATAAAACGGCACCTACGCGCCATTGATCTTCAATATAAATACAACAAATATAACCAATACTTTCCACAAATACGGTAGACTCTGGTTACACGTAATACTGACTTTTTACAATAACCTATATAATTGAATAGCACCTCATATACATAAAATACATTCCTACACTCGGTAGTGCATACAAAATTACAAAGTCATCATAATTTATACTTGAAAACAGTAATTTCAGTTCGAGCAGGAGCATTTGCATTCGGTTATCATCGGGTATTGAACTGGTATCCAAGTACATTTGAGGCCCCCTTTCTTCTGTATACACCGCCATCTCAATATCGTAAAATGGGTCGAGTTTGCTGGTTTGCAGACCATCCCCTCTGGAACCGAACATGATCTTTTGCTTTGACAGTTTCCCACTCTCACATAACGTGGCCAAAATCTGCTGCCGAGGTCGTTCCATGTATAAATGACGGGACAGAACGAGAATGACCACAGCCACTGCTGCAGCCTCCGTTTAATTTTTTTACTGGGTTTGTGCTTCTTGCCAAACTGTACGTCAAAATCCATTGCTTTGATTTCATTTGGCATCACTCCACTGGGCTTCTGTTGAATGTCCAAATCGTCAAGCTCATCGTTGCCAGTGTATTTATCCTGTGGTGGTGTAATAGACATCAAGCGACTATCAAAGTCCCCCAATACACTTTTCAGTTCGGTTTCATTGAGGTCCCTCTCTTTTGGGTCAAAGACAGGATCTGGGTCCTCTTTTAATTCCACAAGTGGCAAACTGTCACTCGGGATAGGACGGAGGAGGTAATAATGCTGGCATAGCCCTTCTTCTATTATAAGTCCGAGGGACAACATCAGCAAGTACATTGCTACAAAATGCTGTGATTGATCCATGTCCGTTACGCACAATAAGACAGTATTATAGGATACAGCTAAACACGTAGGCCTAGTCTACTCTGCTGCGTACAGTTGTGCCCGGTTCTTGCGGAGTGCGCACCGGCTTGAGTTACATCCAGCCAAACTTCACTTCTTGAGTGTTGGTGTCCTTAAAAGTCAGACTGCTTACTCCATAGCAAACGATAATTGATTGAAGATGGTAAAGATGAATAGTCTCTTTCTTAAAACAAATCTAGATATAGGCAGTGATTCCCTTTTACGCACGAATTCAATATATTGTATGAAATGGCTCTGTGACAGCATCAGTGGCATCAGCGGTTCTCATTCTTGTGCGCTTTGACGCGTGATTCCAGTTTCAAGTCCTCCCCTCTGAGGATCGGCATGGTGTTTCGTTTTCTTTTGCAGGACGCTGAGAGAGTAACCTGCTCCCTCTGATATATCCTCCACGGGTTGTGATGTAATTGATATATCCATCTGAATGTGGGTTTGTTGTAGGAGATCCACCGTCACCTCCCTCAATCAAGAGGCGGGGATGGGTTAGGGAGAGGAGGGGTCCGTCAATTTGGATTCTGATCGCCCTCTGTCGGAATATCTGACTACTTCTGCTAATTTTCCATTGATAACAGAGGGGGGATATTAGCTAGAAGCGGTGAACAACAATTAGAACTGAATGTGAGAGGCCATAGCCACTACTCTTTCTATCAATAGGCCAACAGCTACGGTACTATTCATTTGAGGGGTTAGCCTACTGGCTACCCTGTACAAATACTGCTGATGATGAAAAAAAAGTTTACTAGGTTATAAAACAACAGGATATAGAGATAGTATTTGTCATGAGGAAAAACATGTTAAATACTCTATATAAGCATCCTTAAATGACACTCATGACACATACACTCTACTCAATAATACCAACACAAAATGCTTCAAATATTTTGAATTGTTGTGAGCAAGTAGAACAGGGAGAGACCTTATAAAGAACACGACTGAACAAACAACTGTTTATTTTTCTAATGAAGAGTGTTCTCTTTGTTGGCAGGGACAATATATCAGTGTGCAAACATGTCACAGGGAACCTCTCAATAAACCTTGGCCAAAATAACTCCCAAATAAACAACTCTCACTAAGCAGCAGCCATGGAAAGTATCACCATTTGCAAACCTGTCTACCCTCAAATGCTTGGAGAATCATTCCTTGAAAATAATTTAATGGAAGAACTGACTGGCTGCTACATCAGCCATAAAGCATTTACTTAGATAAATGTATATCTGTTTCATTTTGAATGAGCTAATTCACACACGCACTTCTGCGCACGACTCATTTAGTTTATGGTCAAATTATGGTGAAGAGTTTAATTTTGAAACAACAATTGATCTAACTATTCAGACATTCTTGGTCATTGACAATAAGGCATTGACAAGGTTTAAAACTTGTTGTGACAAATCCCCATGTATCTGAATATGCTGAAATGCTGCAGCGATAATAGGTAAATACTGATGAATAGATACATAATCATCTACAAGCAATATATTACAATGATTATAACATTCAATGGTCTAGATACGTGGTAACATCTATGGCATACTTTAATCTGTGCGATGAAATTCATTGGAGAATACAGCTGCATTAGAGCCAGCAAAGTGACAGTTCAATATGCTTCTCATTACATTATGGACTTATTGCCAGCCCTCATTTCATGGTGAATTGTTTTTGTTTCTTCTAATCCCTTCCTACTGTTTTATCACAGGAAAATTGTGATAGTTATATATTCACCTTGAAAAGACAGAATACTTTAGACAGACACCTGCTTAATTGAAGAGTTTTTATTCAAGTAGGCTATACCAAAGTCAATTTCCTCAGCTAGTAAAACAGCCAACACAATTATCATTTTCAGGGTCTGGTCCTTGAAAGGCACAAAGGCATAACAACTTTTATTTCGGGATATGCATTCAAAATGAATACCTTTAGGTTCTGCACAGGTTGTTGTACCCTTTCCTGCTGGTTTCTCATTTAGTGAGGCAAACCAGGCCACTCTCTTGGCAGGCACCTTATTTTTTATTTAACTAGGCAAGTCAGTAAAGAACAAATTCTTATTTACAATGACGGCCTACCCTGGTCAAACCCTAACGACGCTGGGCCAGTTGTGCGCCACCCTATAGGACTCCCAATCACGTCCGGTTGTGATCCAGCATGGAATTGAACCAGGGTCTGTAGTGACACCTCAACCTTTAAGTCTTTACTGAAGACTCATCTCTTCAGTGGGTCATATGATTGAGTGTAGTCTGGCCCAGGAGTGGGAAGATGAACGGAAAGGCTCTGGAGCAACGAACTACCCTTGCTGTCTCTGCCTGGCCGGTTCCCCTCTTTCCACTGGGATTCTCTGCCTCTAACCCTATTACAGGGGCTGAGTCACTGGCTTACTGGGCCTCTCTCATACCGTCCCTGGGAGGGGTGCGTCACCTGAGTGGGTTGAGTCACTGATGTGATCATCCTGTCTGGGTTGGCGCCCCCCCCCCCCCCCCCCTTGGGTTGTGCCGTGGCAGAGATCTTTGTGGGCTATATACTCGGCCTTGTCTCAGGATGGTAAGTTGGTGGTTGAAGATATCCCTCTAGTGGTGTGGGGGCTGTGCTTTGGCAAAGTGGGTGGGGTTATATCCTTCCTGTTTGGCCCTGTCCGGGGTGTCCTCGGATGGGGCTGACCCCTCCTGTCTTAGCCTCCAGTATTTATGCTGCAGTAGTTTGTGTCGGGGGGCTAGGGTCTGTTTGTTATATCTGGAGTACTTCTCCTGTCCTATTCAGTGTCCTGTGTGAATTTAAGTGTGCTCTCTCTAATTCTCTCTTTCTTTCTCTCTCTCGGAGGACCTGAGCCCTAGGACCATGCCTCAGGACTACCTGACATGATGACTCCTTGCTGTCCCCAGTCCACCTGGCCGTGCTGCTGCTCCAGTTTCAACTGTTCTGCCTTATTATTATTGGACCATGCTGGTCATTTATGAACATTTGAACATCTTGGCCATGTTCTGTTATAATCTCCACCCGGCACAGCCAGAAGAGGACTGGCCACCCCACATAGCCTGGTTCCTCTCTAGGTTTCTTCCTAGGTTTTGGCCTTTCTAGGGAGTTTTTCCGAGCCAGCGTGCTTCTACACCTGCATTGCTTGCTGTTTGGGGTTTTAGGCTGGGTTTCTGTACAGCACTTTGATATCAGCTGATGTACGAAAGGCTATATAAATACATTTGATTTGATTTGACCTCTAGCACTGAGATGCAGTGCCTTAGACTGCTGCACCACTCAGGAGCCCTTAAACATAAGTAACAAGAGAAGGCCAACTTAGTTAAACCATTAAAACACACTAAGAGTGATTAAGAATGGACCTAGACTTTCCAGTGTCATTTCAACTGTGCTTTTATTGTGGTTGTATTAAATTATTACTTTCTCCTACAGTTGAAGTCAGAAGTTTACATACACCTTAGCCAAATACATTTAAACTCAGTTTTTCACAATTCCTGACATTTAATCCCAGTAAAAATTCCCTGTTTTAGGTCATTTAGGATCACCAGCTTATTTTAAGAATGTGAAATTTCAGAATAATAGTAGAGAGAATGATTTATTTCAGCTTTTATTTCTTTCATCACATTCCTAGCGGGTCAGAAGTTTACATACACTCAATTAGTAACTTGGGTCAAACGTTTCAGGTAGCCTTCCACAGGTTTCCCACAATAAGCTGGGTGAATCTTGGCCCATTCCTCCTGACAGAGCTGGTGTAACTGAATCAGGTTTGTAGGCCTCCTTGCTCGCACACGCTTTTTCAGTTCTGCCCACAAATTGTCTATTGGATTGAGGTCAGGGCTTTGTGATGGCCACTCCAATACCTTGACTTTGTTGTCCTTAAGCCATTTTGCCACAACTTTGGAAGTATGATTGGGGTCATTGTCCATTTGGAATACCCATTTGTGACCAAGCTTTAACTTCCTGACTGATGTCTTGAGATGTTGCTTCAATATATGCACATAATTTTTCAGCCTCATGATGCCATCTATTTTGTGAAGTGCACCAGTCCCTCCTGTAGCAAAACACCCCCACAACATAATGCTGCCACCCCCGTGCTTCACGGTTAAGATGGTGTTCTTTGGCTTGCAAGCCTCCCCCTTTTCCTCCAAACATAACAATGGTCATCATGGCCAAACAGTTCTATTTTTGTTTCATCAGACCAGAGGACATTTCTCCAAAAGGTACGATCTTTGTCCCCATGTGCAGTTGCAAACTGTAGTCGTTTTTTTTTTTATGGTGGTTTTGGAGCAGTGGCCTCTTCCTTGCTGAGCGACCTTTCAGGTTATGTCGATATAGGACTCGTTTTACTGTGGATATAGATACTTTTGTACCTGTTTCCTCCAGCATCTTCATAAGGTCCTTTGCTGTTGTTCTGGGATTGATTTGCACTTTTCGCACCAAAGTACGTTCATCTCTAGGAGACAGAACCTGAGCGGTATGACGGCTGTGTGGTCCCGAGGTGTTTATACTTGCGTACTATTGTTTGTACAGATGAGCATGGTACCTTCAGGTATTTGGAAATTGCTCCAAGGATGAACCAGACTTGAGGTCTTGGCTGATTCCTTTAGATTTTCCCATGATGTCAAGCAGAGGCACTTCCACATGTAGTTTGATGTCAGAAGTTTGGCCTTGAAATCTTCAATTAAGCAGGTGTCTGTCCTGTCTTTTCATGAATACACCTCACAATTGACTCAAATGATGTTCACCATGAAATGAGGGCTGGCAATAAGTCCATAATGTAATGAGAAGCATATTGAACTAAACCCATGACATAATTTTCTGGAATTTTCCAAGCTGTTTAAAGGCACAGTCAACTTAGTGTATGTAAACATCTGACCCACTGGAATTGTGATACAGTGAATTATAAGTTAAATAGTCTGTCTGTAAACAATTTTTGGAAAAATGACTTGTGTCATGCACAAAGTAGATGTCCTAACTGACATGCCAAAATTATAGTTTGTTAACAAGAAATGTGTTGAGTGGTTGAAAAACACGTTTTAATGACTCCAACCTAAGTGTATGTAATCGTCTGACTTCAACCGTATCAAGTTATTGAGATTTGTTATGAATATAATGGACATAGGTTTTCCAGTTACTACATTATTAATTACACTTTTACCTCAGTTGACTGTTGAAAACAAAGATGAACTGAAAGCATAAGACAAGAAAAAACGATGTTATTCTCTGTCCAATGAGAAAGTTTAAGCATTTTCTTGTTGTTTCACAGAGTAAACTGTATTATTCATGTAGGACATGAATCAAAATGTGCATTCTAATAGTACTAGATCCGTGTTTTTTTTTTATTACTGATGACTGTTTACTGTGTTTGCTTGAATAGGGCCCCACAGCAAGAATGATCAGTATGCTCAACACAGAAGTGGTCTAAGTCAGAGCACCTCACAACCGAAGGACAATACAATCTCTTGACACTCCGACTCAACCGGTGGGGGGGGGGGGGGGGGATTGTGTAGTCTACTCTGGAGGCACTGGTGGGGGGCACAGATAGTTGTCATAACTGATGGAAACAGTGTGTGGTTTCAATAAAATGAAATTGTCTCAGAAAACAGTCCATTTCACGTGGCGCGCATCCTACACAGCACCTTTCACACGGTTTATTTCACGCAATCCCATTTTCACACTCCAGGCTAATTGAGGCCACATTGCTGCTGAGTAAACACAGACATGAAATGGGTGCTATTTTGTTTACTCTGGCACACTGGTGGTGTGCAATTTGGTAGTTTGTTTAGCACTTTTTCCATGTTCCTCCTGCGATCCAAGAGCCCACAATCACAATAATCACACTTACTATGTGCTTTATCTCAACAAATTGCTAGGTTTCACTAGAGCAAGGTGAGATCTTTCCTCACAATGTCAAGCCTTACCGTAGATGGTGTTCTTTCACGTCAAACAAGGCCACTCTACTGCTCGAGCAAAGCTGTTAGAGTTTACAACACCAATCATTTGTTTCGATCAGATCTTCACAACTACAGGTTTTATGTAGTATACAGATGTCAATCCTATTTCCGTGAATCTATTATCATAAATATCCAGATATGTAGTCGTTATACATTACCATGCATGGAAAATACTGTTCTTTGAAAAGCACAGAACTGTTAAAAAATATATATAATTTGTTTAATTAGAGAGATAATTGGTAAACACATTTTGCCCGAGTCATCACTTGCCATTGTCTACATGAAAATGTGTCTAAAACATGTTAGAAAACGCTCTAAAACACTCCACACTAACTCCTATTACATCACAATCCCATTCTGAATCATGTCTCTACACTCAATTCTTGCTATTTTTTTCCACTGTCCCATAAATCCATATTTGCATATTTTTGTTGTTGTTGTTATAAACAGCATCATTCAAACATGGATTTATGTCACAATGGAATGTTTTTAGTGCACAGACATCATTCCGAAAGGGATTCTGATGTTATATGAGTTGGTTTGGATTCTTTTAGAGTGTTTTCTAATATGCTTTACACATATTTGCATTTTGCATTATAATCAATGCCAAGTGATGACTCAGCAAAATGTGACAACCAATTTTCACTGTAAAGAAACAAAATATCAACTACAAGCACAGAAAGAGTAAAAATAAGGCCAGATGGGTGAACTTCCCCTTTAACAGGCTCTTTAATTAACAGGTAGCCTTGTTTTCCCACAGGTCGTGGAGTTGAGGCATCACACTGTTGTGTGTGTTCATTTATTTTCATCCCATAAAGTTTTCATAGACAATAGCATTTTATCCAAACAGAGTAATTAACCAGAATATAAACACTGGGCTATTTCAATCTCCGAACCGCCCTCGCAAGCTATTCAAACAAATTACTAAACATAATGTCTATTTGGGTTTCAAAATAAATAGAGTACTTTTACACAGTTAGTCTGGGCCTGTAAAATGAAATCGTTAAGAAATTATGAAAGGCAATTGTGTCATTATTTCCAGAAATGATCAATAAAATAAACAAACTAATGCTCAGATTTGGCAACCTTGACCAAGACACGGGCCTGGGAAAATGACAATACAGTATTGTAGGCCTACTGTAGGCTCAGTACCTCACAACTAACATATACACTGCGTTCATCCACCTCTGGCCTGCTCGCCTCCCTACCACTGAGGAAGTACAGTTCCCGTGCAGCCCAGTCAAAACTGTTCGCTGCTCTGGCCCCCCAATGGTGGAACAAACTCCCTCACGATGCCAGGACAGCGGAGTCAATCACCACCTTCCGGAGACACCTGAAACCCCACCTCTTTCAGGAATACCTAGGACAGGATAAAGTAATCCTTCTCACCCCCCTCCCCTAAAAGATTTAGATGCACTATTGTAAAGTGGCTGTTCCACTGGATGTCTTAAGGTGAACGCACCAATTTGTAAGTCGCTCTGGATAAGAGCGTCTGCTAAATGACTTAAATGTAATGTAAATGTAATATTACATCAGAGCGTCATGGATGGTGGAGGGCTTAAGGTTCCATTGAGCTCAGGAGGTGAGCATGAACTCATATGTCATCCAGGATAGCAGTGTCCTCAGCTGAGACGGAGGAGGACTGATGGTTCTAACAAGCCAGTTACACAGCAAGTGCACTGGGCTGTGATGCAGCCTGAAGGCAGTGGTCAGCTCTCAGATAGCAGCCCCTTTAGTGTATGAAAAATAAATACTTTGGCTTTTGACTGATGATTCAGCAGTTCATCAATCCACCATGTCACAGAAATGGAGCGTGAACAACAGCACAGAGAGACGGTGGGCATCCACCGCGGCTACCAAGATATTTAGCTTTTCAGCACCGCCAAAGCCAGCGTGGTGATCCCATGTAGTAATCAAGGTGGATTTACACGGTTCATCAGGACAAAGCCAGCGTGGTGATCCCATGTAGTAATCAAGGTGGATTTACACGGTTCATCAGGACAAAGCCAGCGTGGTGATCCCATGTAGTAATCAAGGTGGATTTACACGGTTCATCAGGACAAAGCCAGCGTGGTGATCCCATGTAGTAATCAAGGTGGATTTACACGGTTCATCAGGACAAAGCCAGCGTGGTGATCCCATGTAGTAATCAAGGTGGATTTACACGGTTCATCAGGACAAAGCTGCAGTGGCTGGGCCGGAGCCTCCTCTATGAACTAACAGGCTGGGGGAGTTGGAGACAGGATGGGGAGCCAGCCGAGAGGGATCCCGGTGTCTCAACCTATAACACAGGGTGCTGTGTTTGCCACCCACCCCCTTGGTCTCAGACTCTCAGCTCCAAATTCACACATCATAAATCATTACATTAATGAATCCCTCTCTTTGCTTTATAGTGGTGCTTTTGCAGCAGTGCTAGGATTCATTTCATGGATGTATTCACTCCCTGATAGCTTACAGGGGGGCAGGTAGCCTAGTGGTTAGAGCATTGGGCCAATAACCGAAAGGTTGCTAGATCAAACCCCTGAGCTGAACCAAATCTGTGGTTCTGCCCCTGAACATGGCAGTTAATCCACTATTTCTAAGCCATCATTGTAAATAAGAATTTGTTTTTAACTGACTTGCCTAGTTAAATAAAAAAAATAGATACAAGTCCTTTATAGCTATAGCAGATAATCTGTTGATCATCAATGCTGAAACATGTCTGAGTATAATTGAAAAGATCCATACCAGGCTTCATATTTCCATTTTGAATATATCATGAGAGGCGCTAGGTAGTAAAAAAATATGAGCTGTAATTGTCCAATGTCTATTTCTGTACTAAATAAGTATTTTAAGTGTTTTGTTTGTGAAATTAGGTTGTTCTCTCTCTGTGGGAGGTACTTTTCAGTCCACAACTTGGAAAAAATAATCAGCTCTTGATGTTCTTTTTGCAAATAAATAAGGTAGTTTAAACTAAAATCGGTAATACAGTATAGTTTGTGTGAGGCTTGAACGGCTCCCTGTGACATCATCAGTGTTGGTTGACTCATGAGCAGATGAGTGATGCACACAGTTTTTTCTCTCCTCTTCTCAAAGTCATGTTTAGTACAGCAACTCTCTTTCTCTACCTCTCCCTCTTTCACTGGGGGCGTTTGGTAATGAAGCAAGTGTTTCTATGCATTGAGAGGGGCTGTCAGCTCTGCACACAGCAGACCTCTTTCACCTGCCGCAGCCAGGAGGGTTGGACAGCGGGCGTTGAGCCAGCCTGGCCCGCCAGCAGCAGTCCCCTGCCTCCACCTATGGATGGCCAGCTCAGTGATTTACACAGCCTCCGCCCAGTGGTGGCATGTCCAGTTGTGTACAGAGGGTTGGTGCTAATTGAAAGTTGGCAGTGGAATTAAAGCCAGTTCAATGTCTGTACTTTATATTTCTAAACACCTGGTCTCATGTAAAAATGAAAGAGGTCAATATTCTTGTCACCATATGAAGCGTTAACATTAGTACTGAAATACAATTATTATAATGATCTCAAACAAGGACTTTACCACTGTTTTGTTAGGACTGTAAAATGTATCAATGGAATGACGTTTGTTTTGATAGCAAGAGTCTTCTAAGGCGGTCCTTGGCTGGTTTACCAGTAGTGAGGTTGAGATAGGAGCTCCTCTCTTGACGAGGCCAGACTCAAGAACAGAGAAGTGAAAAAGGAGAGGAAGGCAGTGAGAGGGAGACAGACAGCAGAGGAGGGGGAGTGTACTGGGGGCTTGGGCAGCAGTGGTAGCAGCGACTGTTACAGAAGGAGTTCAAGTGAGACAGTAAAGTGAATCCAGATGTGCTGTTATTATTAATATCTCTGGCTGATGAATGGGAAGGTAAAATTACAGGCGCCAGCCAGGGAGGCCCCGCACGCTGCCCTGCCACCCAGGCGCGTCCCAGCTCACCTCACCTCCACGGCTCCAGCACTAGCCTAGCGTCATGCTCCCTGTGATCCGCAACGGCAGGCAGACGCTCCGAAGGCCTCCACGTGGTTTCAACACGTCACACAGGCAAAGAGAGCAACAGCCTTAACCCCAACTCAATCTTCAATTTCAAAACATTGAACACCGTGATTGATATTAAAATGGAATGATCTGAGAGGTAGATGATCCTAAGCATGGTGAGGCATGAGGAGGACTAGACACAAATCTGTAGTAACAGACACCGGCGGGTAGCAAGTTACTGCAGAAAGGGGCTAAAGAACTGAGGCTGAGATTTAAACAAGCACCCTTTAACGATAAAAGCTAAGACTTCCACTTCATTGCCTTTGAAATCCAACTGAGAAAGCCTTACACCTCTGGTTTGTACTGTAGGAAATCTATAATCACTCCTAAATGGCTTTATTGGTACTATTGGCTCTTCACACCTCCTTCTCATACCGTTTGCCTTTGAATTGGTGTTGATCTATAGTGGTCATGTAAAGCGGTAACAAACAGACACAGAGAGGGCAGATTTCATAGGGTGAGTTCTAGGGAGGCAGGACCTCTTTCACTCAGCCCATCATCATAAAAAATGACACCAGACAGGGCAGTTTATGACAAGTCCCTACTGCGGTTTAATCAAAACCTATAATGCCAGAGTCCTTCCTGAGGGCTGGCTGGCTGCTGGAGTGTGGAACTGTCAGCTCAGCTCACCGCTCCGTCACAGTAGTTGTTTACGGGAGCAGCAGAAGAGCCCAGAGAGGAGGGGGAGGTTGCTCCTGAAAAACTGACACAAAGGGGACTGGTGGGGGAAGCAGAAGGGGAGAAGAGAGGGAGGGACGGGGTGGGGGTTGAGAAACGAGTGTAAATCCACTGGGGAGATGGAGCCTGGTTGGCTGCAGGGGCTGTTGTCTTAACCATCAGGGGAGTCCCTCTCGGGTTGCTGTCCCCCAGCCGTCCTGGGGGAGATCACAGTGAGCCTCCCTGTCGCTGTCTGCTCCCTGCACCCCGCATGGGGCCCCCATCTCTCCACATTACAGCTTAGAAGAATGTCTCATGCGGTCTTACTTTCCCCCTTTGTGCATTTTCAGCGCAGGGATACCAGACACACTATGCTTAATGACTGGCAGTGGTCGCCAGAGGAATGGCTGTTTTGTTGCTACTTCCAAGAGTGCTATACAGTATGCAAACGTCAGGGCACATCCCTATCCCCGCCCCCCTCTTATAAACTGCCCCGTGGTGTTGAATAGACTAAGTAGTAGAGAGCTGAGACAGACTGGACATGGTTTGGGAGTTTATCATGGATGGAGGTGTCGCTGTGCACACCAGGGAGAGCAGATTGTACGGGGCTATTTGCCACGGTATAGAGGAAGAAGCCCTCAAAAGCACTCCACTCTCCCCAGCTGAACCACAGGCAGAGACAGCACCTATGTCTCCAGACATGAACCAATAGCTACATGAATAATGGCCACTGAAATATGTCGTATTATTGTACAATCATACAATCATTTTAAAGTCCGTAATATGAATTTAATCTAATTTCTATTTTTTATCACCTTCTTCTGTTTCATGGTGAAGTCTATTTTCAATGACAATAATAAAGTTAAACCAGTGTATGGATGACCATAACTTTAATGAGTCCAATGTGATGTAACACATTTAAGATGGGTGTATCATGACCATAATTGAATCCTCTACAATGGCGGTGAATTAGTGAGAACAATTCCAACAGGAAAATGTTAATTGATTTCAGATTAATGTACTGTAAATTAGACTTGTGGGTCAGGCTCTAAAGCAATTTTAAGGTTGGATTTCTTGTCTGAAAAACGAGCAGACCTTTTGAAATGGCTGGAGTCAGTCTGATTAGACTACTCCCCAAGGAGAAATGTCCACCCTTCCGCCACAAATATCATGTTTGTATTTAATGTAATATGCTTTCTGTAAGAGGTGATGCTTCAGAACTATATACATTACCAAATTATATAAACATTTAACATTTACCAGCTCATATTTTAATACAATGCAGAAAGACTAGTTCACAAAACTAGCACAGTGTTATTTTGGTAAAGGCAAACCTAGACTTATAGATGACCTGCTGTTTTGCGACATGGTGATTCAAGATGTAAGGACAGATTGTCATCAAGGTCCAGTGATCAAAAGAGACACAGAGATCAGCAGGACAGTTCACTAGACATGTTTTACAGGACCGCCACATATGATCTTTCACCTCATCCCCTCATGGTGTTTGGAGGACAGTCTAAATTAACACATTTACACGTGACTTCAAATGTGTTAGTTAAGTATACATCTTTCACCAGGTGGAGTAAATCCAGAAGCTCGGTCAGATAGTAAGCTTTGGGGATCAAAGAAATTCTCTGTCAGCATGGCTGTTTGACTGTGAAGCCTCACTTGTACCCCTGAATAGAGGGAATCCTCTATGAGATACAGACAGAGAGGGGATCAGTGGTCGGCTCAGGGAGGGGAAGAGGGGGTTGAAAGCAAACAGCCCACTGCCAGTGTGATATATGTTTAAGCCCATTGGGTGTAGAGCAGAGACACCCAGCTTAAGATCTTTAACTTGTCTCAGGAACCAGGATGGTCGATCCCTGCCGACTCCGTGATTCAAGCTGTTGCGTTATTAAAGAAAAACAAAACCCACGGTAAAACGCCCATATGAAGGCTAAGGAGAAAGAGCTTTCTGTCTGCAAGCAAATCTGTAGTCATAGAAATAAATATTTCTTTATTCCTATTGCAGGAAAATATATGATTGCATGATATGTTGTTTTAAGGAGACGTAACATTTGAACTCAATTTGAGACCCTCTCTAAAACAACAAAATGATCTTTAACAGTCTATAAATGTTTGTATAACTGTCTGTCTGAATCTCATATCTTACATAATCCTGTACATCCTTAGCTAGCTATATTTTAAAGGGCTGAATTATGTAACCTCTGTCAGGGGTTCTATTGCACAAACCTGACGGTAGGTCTATCAAAGTATGTTCTGTCTAGAAGTATTGAATGTCAATGATGTCAATACATTTATTCTGCCATCAGCTTAATCATTTTTGTCAATGTCTTTTCAAGTCATACTCTGGTGTGTGATCAAGACAATCTAGAAAATCAGCTCTGTTTGGGGGCAATATTAGTTTGAGTATAGAAAGTAAGAAAATAGAGGCTGAGGGAGAGATACCCTGGGCTCTGACAGACCATGTTTAAATATCAGTCCGACACCAGCCCAGCTCCGCAGTGTGACTGAAACTCTGACTCGCCACGCTGTAACATTTAATTAGGAGTCACTCGGATTACCTGTGCAGCCAGACCAGAGACTCAGCTGAGAGGCTCCCTCACCAGGAGAGGACTGAAAAACCACCCAATCCCTCAAGAGCACATCTTGTGTTGTTTCTGTAAATTATTTTAATAGCAGGGGACAGGGCTTTGTAGAGGGGGTCAGGTCTGGGTGGGTTGACTGAGTCTGACGAGGTACGCCACCCGTTGACAGACAGTGGCTGGGCATTTCATACACCTACCTCATTCGTTCATATCAATGTTTTATCAAACTGAAATAGAAACTCTATATAGAATTTCTGCATCAACAAACAGATTTGGCTGGTGAGGACAGATGAGCGAGTGTGATGGCTGAATGGAGCTGGGTGGAGGGCCCTGTGGTAGGGTTGTTAATATTGTCTTTATTAATCTGATCGGGCAGAAATCCATTACCACATTGACTTACATAACTTATGTTATATTTTCTTTAACAGAGCTGGATATATACCTTCGTTTCTTGAGCCCTGTTAGGACTTGGGATCCTCTCCACCTCAAGAGCTGACAGTTGGGTTCCAGTCTAGCATTGGCACTGAGAGGGGGTGCCTGGTAGAGGTCGACAGATTATGATTTTTCAATGCCGATACCGATTATTGGAGGACCAAAAAAAGACGGTACTGATTAATCAGACGATTTAAAAAAAATGTATTTGTAATAATGACAATTACAACAATACTGAATGAACACTTATTTTAACTTAATATAATACATCAATAAAATCAATTTAGCCTCAAATAAATAATGAAACATGTTCAATTTGGTTTAAATAATGCAAAAACAAAGTGTTGGAGAAGAAAGTAAAAGTGCAATATGTGCCATGTTCGAAAGCTAACGTTTAAGTTTCTTGCTCAGAACATGAGAACATATGAAAGCTGGTGGTTCCTTTTAACATGAGTCTTCAATATTCCCACTTAAGAAGTTTTAGGTTGTAGTTATTATAGGAATTATAGGACTATTTCTCTCTATACCATTTGTATTTCATATACCTTTGACTATTGGATGTTCTTATAGGCACTTTAGTATTGCCAGTGTAACAGTATAGCTTCTGTCCCTCTCCTCGCCCATACCTGGGCTCGAACCAGGAACACATCGACAACAGCCACCCTCGAAGCAGCGTTACCCATGCAGAGCAAGGGGAACAACCACTCCAAGTCTCAGAGCGAGTGACGTTTGAAATGCTATTAGCGCGCACCCCGCTAACTAGCTAGCCATTTCACATCAGTTACACCAGCCTAATCTCGGGAGTTGATAGGCTTGAAGTCATAAACAGCTCAATGCTTGAAGCATTGCGAAGAGCTGCTGGCAAAATGCACAAAAGTGCTGTTTGGATGAATGCTTACGAGCCTGCTGGTGCCTACCACCGCTCAGTCAGACTGCTCTATCAAATCATAGACTTAATTATAACATAATAACACACAGAAATACGAGCCTTAGGTCATTAATATGGTCGAATCGGGAAACTATCATCTCGAAAACAAGTTTATTCTTTCAGTGAAATATGGAACCGTTCTTTTATCTAACGGGTGGCATCCATAAGTCTAAATATTCCTGTTACATTGCACAACCTTCAATGTTATGCCATAATTACGTAAAATTCTGGCAAATTAGGCGGCCCAAACTGTTGCATATACCCTGACTCTGCGTGCAATGAACGCAAGAGAAGTGACACAATTTCACCTGGTTAATATTGCCTGCTAACCTGGATTTCTTTTAGCTAAATATGCAGGTTTAAAAATATATGCTTCTGTGTATTGATTTTAAGAAAGGCATTGATGTTTATGGTTAGGTACACATTGGAGCAACGACAGTCCTTTTTCGCAAATACGCACCGCATCGATTTTATGCAACGCAGGACATGCTAGATAAACTAGTAATTTCATCAACCATGTGTAGTTAACTAGTGATTATGATTGATTGATTGTATTCTGTCGTTCTGCCCCTGAACAAGGCACTTAACCCACCGTTCCTAGGCCATCATTGAAAATAACAATGTGTTCTTAACTGACTTGCCTAGTTAAATAAAGTGTAAATGGTGTAAAAAAAGATTTATATATAAATAAATAAATAAAATGGTGTCCAAAATACCGATTTCTGATTGTTATGAAAACTGGAAATCGGCCCTAATTAATCGGCCATTCCAATTAATCGGTCGACCTCTAGTGCCTGGGGTGCTGGGGGCTCCAAGGAGATGACAATGAGTGATGTGCGGCTGGTCACTCAGACACGGCTTGGCGTCTCCCAAGACCTTGGAAAGAGAACAAACAGAGAGGTCAGACAAAACAAAGTGTTGTCCATCCTTGTCTCTCAGAACCCTACAAAGACCAAAGCATCACAGGCAAAGCTGGTCCCCAGGTCATTTTAAATCCAGCTCAGAGGGGACAAGTAGTGACTAAACGGCTGTGTAGGCTGAGATTACGAGATTGCCATTAGATTTTAATTATAGACATTACAACATATTGATATTTAGGTGCAACACTATTGAGACACATTCCATGTTTATGAGAGGCTGTCCTCTGGTTGGTCAGGTCTCTAGGTTTTCTGTTCCCTAATGGTGACATTAGATATCTCAATGTGTATCACTGTTGATGTAAGTGTGGTTGCACCAAGTCCAGCAGTAATCAGCTGCACTGCACCACATTCCACAGGGGCAGCATCACACTGTGTTTTCCTAAGGAAATAGATTCATCATAAGTCATCATACTAACTGCCACATCATACAAAACAGCCCTTTGTCAATTTGTCCAGCTGCCAACCTTTTCAACATTAATTAGCCAACATGTTGAAAAAACTGTCCAGCATAACATCAATCTCAACAGAACTTCACGTCAAAGGTTTATGTAACGAATAATCCGTAAAGAGATTCTGTCCAAAGCAGTGAGTTAACATCTTTCTGACAGATACATTCTTATGAATCCTTTTCTTTCACTATTGTTTTAAATGGGTAAATCTTCTGGTGTAGTTGTACATTATCACAGCCCTTCTGCTCAGATATTGGTCAACTGAACAGTGCGAAGAGTGGCAGCCAGTCAGCAGGTGGCAGTCTTATCAGGAAAGCCAAGTGAGACTTGACTTGATACTGGACAGTCAACTTTCAGATGGTTTAGAGTCTCGCCACGGCACTCTGATTACACCCGAATAAGCAACCTCCTTTATAGAATACACTCTACTGCACACAGTCAAACAGAACAATAAAGGAATTGTCCTGGAACATAGCGCAGGGGAACAGCCAAGGTCGTTTTCCGTGTTGAATTACTGTATTTAAAAACAATTGTGAAACCACATGTTCAAATATACATCATTTGAACTAAATATTGTTGGAATTTCTAAATAGAGGGCTTTATGTTGCATAGATCTGTCATGGACATTATATAACTAGCTCAAACCATATGTACCAAACATTTGCTCAATGTGAAGGACTGAGAATGTTTAATATCATCTGATTCTGGCTCGTTTTCTTTCCAGCACCCACAGTGAGACGTCTGTCTGACTAGCTTTGTTCATTCTGATAGACAGATACATTCAAAGGCTTTTGTAATTGTGACAGTACAAGGTCCATTTTCCGATTCCTCTGAATGTCGACGACATTGAATAATATGCCGTCTAATCTGTGTTGCAGATTATTAAACTATCCACAAGAGCCAGACAAAGGTCAGTAACTCACAAGACTGATATACTTGACATAATATGCCCCCCAAAATGTAATGGACTGCTTTCAAAATCTAGTAGTCGGCATATACAATATAACAACTTACCTCAGGTTACCTCTGAGAAGCACTGTCTATATGTGTAGGACACAAATTGATACATTTGTTTAGCCTTCAACAAATGAGACTTCTAGATAAATTGGTTCAGTCTCACATTCAGAGAGGTATTTGAAGGGACTAGCATATTGCTATCAAAATATTTGTTACAGTTAAATATGTGAGTGAGTATATATCCTCATTTTGACACTGGTGCATAGCAATGTGGAGCTAAAACAAACTGCAACATGGGGAATCATCCCACGTAAGAACCATGGCACCAGACCTATTCAGACAGCTTTAATGGCAAGCTCTGTGAGAATCCACTCTGGGCTTAAATTCCTTCCAGTATTTGTGAGAGTGCTTAATAACTGTAGAATTAAACTAATTACAAACACAATGTTATGGCGACAGAGCAGATAGATGCCAGGCTTGAAACCCTGAGAATCTGCACCTATCTCTGATTAGAAAAACAAGCTTACGAACTATGGTCTTAGTGGGAGGATTAAGTTGGATGCAAAGAAATTTTTAAAAGAAAGAAAGAAAGCATGATATTCAGGTTTGATTTGTCTATAGCAGAAACTAACCATTTTCAAACAAAATGCTCATGTGCAGTATGGTAAAGCGAACGTTATTTTTCCAAGAAAAGTGAAAGAGACAGAATTCCCGTTGCTATGGCTGCAGCCCTTAAACACTTCCAGTTCCCTGGTATGTGTGAATTCAAGGGCAAAGCAGTAATGAACAGTGGCTTTAATGACACTGCAAGATGTGCGCTTGCCACAGTGTGTATTACTACAGTTAACTGGGGCTGTAATGAGATAGTATTTCAGGCATGAGTCTGAGAGGAGACAGACAAAGAGCAGGGTTCAATCATATCTAAGTGCATTAATCAGGGAGAGAGAGAGGAGAGTCACTACTGGTTATTACTGGTGCTGTAGCCACACCAGGTCAGCCCAGGTGGGGGAGAGGCTTTTTACTGCATTCATCATTTCAGACAATGAAATCAAAACAATACATCAAAACTATATATGGGAGCCACGGGTTTAACATTCATAGGTTTGGTCATTTTAGGGGAAAGACAAAATACGGTTTGAACAATATGAACGTAATCTGTAGTTACAAACTCAGGTGAATTCTATATTTGACTAAGAACAGTTAGTGTGCTGTAAAAGACAGAACAGGACAGTAATACTGTCTGAATGGTTGTCTGTCCGCTACCACCAGTGTTGTTTGTGGAACCAGAGGGTACGAGGCCTGCTGGTCTTTGATTCTGGGAACTCGTAAATCAGCCTATAGACTGAAACATTTCATTTGTGGTATTTATTTTGTTTATTGGTCCCTAAATGGCCCCATCCATCTCTGACCAAGACAGGGTTGGTTTTGATTGGGAATTTGCTGTTAAGAAGTTTATAGAATAACACTCAAGTTCACAGATGGGTTTACTGATGGTTACTCAAAGGCGTTATTACATATGCATAGGACTCCTTTATCATGTCAGCCACTACAGTCAAGTACAATCCTCAGAAACCAATGGGGTCCATTTAAGTAAACCACTACTCACGACTCATACCAACATGCCAAAATCATTAAGTCCATTTAAAACTCCATCTATTGAAAGTGTATGCCACAGAGAAAGAAACACTGTACATTAGGTTGTCGTATGAAGAATTTGTTGTTTCGACATGTTGCAGAATTTCTCTATCAAAGACCAATTCTAACCACAGTATTTATTCAATGTGGTAAATCTGCATTCTATTGATTACAGTGATAAATCATTATCTTGCAGGTTTAACTCAAATTTCTTTACCAATTTACTTCTAAAAATAGTTATGTTTTTCTAAATGGAAATCAAGCAAAGAAATGTAGGAATTCATTTTAAAAACAGTCACATTAGTGTTTATCAGGTCTCATCTTTTTCTTCCCACAAAAGGTATTTACTATTGTTTAAACTGAACAATCACCAATGCCAAAACTGCACTCCAAGCAAAGCACTTGACTTGTACAAATCATTCCATGTATAATTCCTAAGTTAACAGGTCTTTGCATTACATGCATTTTTTAGGAGAAATCCTTATTTTCTGGATGGTTTGCACATTCTGTCACTTATTCATGTCATCTACTTCCTCAGTGCTCTAGTACTACTTCCTCAGTGCTCTAGTACTACTTCCTCAGTGCTCTAGTACTACTTCCTCAGTGCTCTAGTACTACTTCCTCAGTGCTCTAGTACTACTTCCTCAGTGCTCTAGTACTACTTCCTCAGTGCTCTAGTACTACTTCCTCAGTGCTCTAGTACTACTTCCTCAGTGCTCTAGTACTACTTCCTCAGTGCTCTAGTACTATTCTGCTCTATGTGGTCTGCAGGCAGCTGTAGTTAAGCAAAAACAGTCATCTCTTCTTCTGCCGGAGGGGTAATGACATAATAGGAGGTATCAGGTCCCAAAGGAGTTTCATTAAATGGAATTTATAAGAAGATCCAGAGTGATAAAACAGAAGAGGGTCAGTAATCACTCGAAATGTTTGCAATCAGACATTTGCCAAATTTACATTTTGCAGGTTCAATTTTTTTGAAAAGAGCAATGGAGAAAATAACTGGACATTTTCACGATAGTAGTGGTGGTAGTCCTCAACAACTCCTTAATGAAGAGAGGAGCCAATAGAGCCTCTGTAGTTAGGCTACCAGAGCTGAGGAGAGCTTGCATGCCCCCTTTTGGCTCTTTGGGGAAGAATGGTCATCATCTAGATTCAGAGGAGGGTCACCAATCTGAGAGAGAATGCAGATGCTGCTTCTCCATATCCAAATGAAATGCTTCACCTACTTTATGCTGCTTTGTTTCAAGCTGCTTGGCTGACTGCAGGTCTGGACTCCTGATTACAGTGATAGACATGCAGGAATCTGGAGTTGGCTGCCAGAAACCACAGAAGGAAAGGAGAGGGCCCTGAGTCTGCGGTCAGACGGTCGGGAGAGGTAAACAGGAGTAGCCCCTCCTTGGAATGCAAGGCCTGTGTTGGCCCAGAGACTAGGTTACGTATGGAGGAGGTGCCAGTCCCAGTCCACGGCAGCTCAACAGAAAACACTATTATTTTTAATGAATGCAAAGAAACACCAAAGAAAACAAATACCCGACATTAAGCTAGCGCCAAAGCCTTAGCAATTTTGTGTAATGCAGCTTAAACTGTGCATTACTCCTATGTGATTGAATCTGTACTTACGCAGACAAGCAGCAAAGCTTAGTCATTTAAACTTTGAAATGCATTCATTGTAACCATACCATAAGACCAGCAATGGATGTTAATTATGGTCTGTGTGTACCTCTCTCTTTTTGGCAGCGGCCTTCAAAACAGCAAATTTTGCAGTTATTGTTACTCCTCTGAAAAGTTGAAAAATAGCCTGTATCATAGTCTGTTTTCTCAACATCATCATAGACACAAGCCTGCATTCTAATGACCAGAGAATTTAGGGACCGTGACAGCAGGTAGAAAGTGAATGGAAAGATGTCAACATCCAGTCACAGGCATTAGCCACGTGTCTGACCCAGTTCACAAAAATACATTTTATTTTTAACTCTCTTCTGTGTATTTTTGCAGCCTGTAAATGTATGCTCAAGTCAGGAAAAGGCTTCTCTTTTTTGTATTATTTTGGTTAAAAGGACCCGTATTTCACACAGATTTTTTTTTCTGCTCGTTGAATGAGGAGCTGTTTGCAGAAAGATTGATGGATGAAAATCAAACATTATCTTACACAGCTGTAACGATCCAAAATCCATAAATACCCCTGAGTGCCCAACAGCGGCCTGCCATCCTGGTGATTTCCGAGTTCCGTAGCAGGAGAGCCCTGAGACAATATTGTGTCTCTCCATGTTTGTGAAGAGACCATTCATTACCTCAGTAGCAGGCTAAACGTTGGCCCTGAGGAACAGACTCTCCCAGAACCGGAATGGCTCCCGCCAAATGAGCTATCATACAGATACATTATTTACCATCCTAGACAAGCATGTTTATAAAACAGAAAGAGTCAAACATCAAGTGTTTTGACTGCAAGCTTTCTCAACTCAACTAAACCATCCTCTGTGGTAATAAGAACATTAACACAGCCATTATAAAAGTATTGTCAAACAGTTGGATTCCTGCCTGGTATCCTGATATACGGCTTGCTACGGTTCAATATTTCTCCAAAATAAAAGGGGGCACAAACTGAGCACACATAGCAATACAGACAGAGGAATAAGCTATAACTCTGCCAGTTTGCATGCCAGTTGTTGAGAGATTCAAATACAATACTGCTATACATCTTTTTTAACCATAAAACTAATGGAGTTAAACAATCCCTCCTAAAAACTCTCATTTTGCAGGGCTGAGTTGTTTCCAACATCATAAATACATGCGTATGCAGCCTATTGCTGGACATTAGTTATACTATTGGTTATTCAAAATGCTCTTACTTCTGGAAATCATTCCGTTTGGACTGTATTAATTAAGTAAAATATGTGATTGGCACAAGTACCCAGCAGTTCTCAAAGATGCTGTTGAACTGAACCAGTCCGACAGGGTTGATTGATATTCATAATGTAAAGGAAATGCTTTAATTTTATGTAACTAGGCAAGTCAGTTATTGACAAATTCTTATTTACAATGACAGTCTAGGTTAACTGCCTTGTTCAGGGGCAGAACGACAGATTTTTAACTTGTCAGCTCGCCGATTCGATCTAGCAATCTTTCGGTTACTGGCCCAAAGCATTAACCACTAGGCTCCCTATGCTTAAGAAAATAATTGTATAACCTTAAGATTGGGCCTTTTTGAATAGAGGTTAAGCAAGGCAACTGTGTTCAGCTAGAACCATATGTGAGTCTGCATGTATAATTGAGTTGAACTACAGTTGATTTTTACAACACTGTATAAAATCGTATAAAAGCCTATTCAGGATCAAGGATTCCTATTCCCAGAGCACATTGATATCTATAATTGTAATCTATTAAAAATCACCAAAAAGGAGGTTGAAAAAATACATTTCCAAGCACAGCCATTATTGTGTTACCTCTGGCAGACAGCAAGGCACCTGGGAAATCTGAGCTGACATTTAGGAGAAGCAGCAGTCCAGGAGGAAAAGTATATCACTTTCTAAAGCTAATTAGCCCTGTATATTACCAATCAAAAGAACCCCCCTCTAAAATACAATGGCTAGCCAAGAAATATATTTGTCTTCCATTTGTGAAAGACTGGCAATGGAAAGAACCCTTTTGAGAACTGAATATTATTCACTCAAGAAATTCCAGTGGATAAAATGGTGCATAAAAATAGAAATGTAAGGCTCTGATTTTTATCATTACTCCCATAATTCAGTTCCACCAAAATAGAACAGATGCATAGAAAATCTTACAAAAACTCTTCCAAGATTCAAAGTCCTTCATCTAATTCCAACGTCATCGACCTACTACTATCTCGTAAACGGATGCAGCTCTCTCTGCTATGACAATTCTTGACTCGTCACTTACATTTCCAGAACTGAAGCGTGCCTTTGATTACACTATTCAAATAACTAATGCACGCCTATGCTTTGTGGCCCATAGATGGAATTTGAATTCAGTAATGTAATTAAGACTGTAAAGTGTTCATGAATCAAATTGAGATATTAATTGGATACACAAATGTGTTCCTTGTACTTCCTGATAGTCTCAGGGCTGAAAGAAGTCATGAGACAAAATTTACTGCAGATTATGTTCTTTCAATGTCCTACTATTCACTCCACAGACCACTAGGTGGAAGAGAAGAACAAAGTAAATGGTCAATCTCCAGCACAGTGAAATCAGTGAGCCCTAGGCCCTACTTCACTTTCCATTGATGATTAAACAATACCCACTGGGCATAGACATCCATTCAACATCTATTCCATGTTGGCTCAATCTATTTTAATTGAAATGACGTGGAAACAATGTTGATTCAACCAGTGTGTTCCCATGATTGCATTTTTCTCTAACTCCTTAATAGCAAATAGCCTAATAATCAATATGAAAGGCTATAGATGGCATGTTGTGTGCACTGTAGCCTACTGTACATGTGCGTGGCTGAACGCCTGACAAAGGGACAACAAAACATTCCGATTTTAATAACTGTCTATATGCCGATGACTAGAAAGTTACCTGAACAGTGCTTGGAAATGTAATGGCAAAGACAAAGCTATTCTCTTTGGGGTTGATGGGAGGGCTTTCACACAAGATATCCTAGGCCTAGAGCAATGACACTAGGTGGTGATCTCATAGGAAGCCAGCACCATTTTCACTCAGGAAACATCTAGAACAATGCCCAGTTCGCTGACAGGTCAGCAGAAGTGAAACGTCAGAGAGAGGGACACAGTGAGGATGGGAGGGGAACACTCTCTGGTCTCACTCTCCACCAGTGGACTGGCAATAAACAGGAGTATAGTGACCAGTAGCGGCGTGTGGGTAAAATCAATGGGGAAGACAAGCCAGAAAAAAAGCCCTATTAAAACCTACAGTATGTGTTGTGATAATTGCGTTGTTTATTCTATAACCTGTTAGTTCATATGCCTTGCAAACGTGATACACTACATGTGGACACCTGCATGTCAAACATCTCATTTCAAAATCATGGGCATTAATAAGGATTTGGTCCCCCCTTTGCTGCTATAACAGCCTCCATTCTTTTGGGAAGGCTTTCCATTAGATGTTGGCACATTGCTGCGGGGACATGCTTCCATTCAGCCACAAGAGCATTATTGAGGTCGGGCACTGATGTTGGGTGATTAGGCCTGGCTCGCAGTCAGTATTCCAATTCATCCCAAAGGTGTTCGGTGGGGTTGATGTCAGCGCTCTGTGCAGGCCAGTCAAGTTCTTCCACACCGATCTCAAGAAACCATTTCTGTATGGACCTTGCTTTGTGCACGGGGCCATTGTCATGCTGAAACAGGAAAGCACCTTTCCCAAACTGTTGCCACAAAGTTGGATGCACAGAATCTTCTTGAATGTCATTGTATGCTGTAGCATTAAGAATTCCCTTCACGGGAACTAAGGGGCCTAGCCTGAACCATGAAAAATACCCCCAGACCATTATTCCTCCTCCACCAAACTTTACAGTTGGCACTATGCATTCAGGCAGGTAGCGTTCTCCTGGCATCCGCCAAACCCAGATTTGTCCGTCACTCCAGAGAATGTGTTTCCACTGATCCAGAGTCCGATGGTGGTGAGCTTTACACCACTCCAGCCGACGCTTGGCATTGCGCATGGTAATCTTAGGCTTGTGTGCGGCTGCTCAGCCATGGAAACCCATTTCATGAAGCTCCTGACAAACAGTTATTGTGCTGACATTGCTTTTGGAGGCAGTTTGGAACTCGGTAGTGAGTGTTGCAACCGAGGACAGACGATTTTTACGCGCTATGCGTTTCAACACTCTGTGGTCCTGTTCTGTGAGCTTGTGTGGCCTACCACTTTGCGACTGAGATGTTGTTGCTCCTAGATGTTTCCACTTCACTTCACTTTGTGGGCTATACTCGGCCTTGTCTCAGGATGGTAAGTTGGTGGTTGAAGATATCCCTCTAGTGGTGTGGGGGCTGTGCTTTGGCAAAGTGGGTGGGGTTATATCCTTCCTGTTTGGCCCTGTCCGGGGGTGTCCTCGGATGGGGCCACAGTGTCTCCTGACCCCTCCTGTCTCAGCCTCCAGTATTTATGCTGCATTAGTTTATGTGTCGGGGGGCTAGGGTCAGTTTGTTATATCTGGAGTACTTCTCCTGTCCTATTCGGTGTCCTGTGTGAATCTAAGTGTGCGTTCTCTAATTCTCTCCTTCTCTCTTTCTTTCTCTCTCTCGGAGGACCTGAGCCCTAGGACCATGCCCCAGGACTACCTGACATGATGACTCCTTGCTGTCCCCAGTCCACCTGGCCATGCTGCTGCTCCAGTTTCAACTGGCCTGGGCCCTAGGACCATGTCCCAGGACTACCTGACATGATGACTCCTTGCTGTCCCCAGTCCACCTGGCCATGCTGCTGCTCCAGTTTCAACTGTTCTGCCTTACTATTATTCAACCATGCTGGTCATTTATGAACATTTGAACATCTTGGCCACGTTCTGTTATAATCTCCACCCGGCACAGCCAGAAGAGGACTGGCCACCCCACATATGCTCTCTCTAATTCTCTCTTTCTTTCTCTCTCTCTCGGAGGACCTGAGCCCTAGGACCGTGCCCCAGGACTACCTGACATGATGACTCCTTGCTGTCCCCAGTCCACCTGACTGTGCTGCTGCTCCAGTTTCAACTGTTCTGCCTTATTATTATTCGACCATGCTGGTCATTTATGAACATTTGAACATCTTGGTCATGTTCTGTTATAATCTCTACCCGGCACAGCCAGAAGAGGACTGGCCACCCCACATAGCCTGGTTCCTCTCTAGGTTTCTTCCTAGGTTTTGGCCTTTCTAGGGAGTTTTTCCTAGCCACCGTGCTTTTACACCTGCATTGTTTGCTGTTTGGGGTTTTAGGCTGGGTTTCTGTACAGCACTTTGAGATATCAGCTGATGTACGAAGGGCTATATAAATAAATGTGATTTGATTTGATTTCACAATAACAGCACTTACAGTTGACCGGGGCAGCTCTAGCAGGGCAGACATTTGACGAACACTTCTTGGAAAGGTGGCATCCTATGACTGTGTCAGGTTGAAAGTCACTGAGCTCTTCAGTAAGGCCATTCTAATGCCAGTGTTTGTCTATGGAGATTGCATGGCCGTGTGCTCGATTTTATACACCTGTCAGCAACGGGTGTGGCTGAAATAGCCAAATCCACTCATTTGAAGGGGTGTTCACACACTTATGTATATATAGTGTATATCATTATTTTATATTAAATACATCAAATGTATATATATATTTATTTTATTTGACCATGCTATTTCAAGGACAGCTTTTTTCCATCTACGTAACATTGCAAAAATCAGAAACTTTCTGTCCAAAAATGATGCAGAAAAATTAATCCATGCTTTTGTCACTTCTAGCTTAGACTACTGCAATGCTCTACTTTCCGGCTACCCGGATATAGCACTGAATAAACTTCATTTAGTGCTAAATACGGCTGCTAGAATCCTGACTAGAACCAAAGAATTTGATCATATTACTCCAGTGCTAGCCTCCCTACACTGGCTTCCTGTCAAGGCAAGGGCTGATTTCAAGGTTTTACTGCTAACCTACAAAGCATTACATGGGCTTGCTCCTACCTATCTCTCTGATTTGATCCTGCCGTACATACCTACATGTACGCTACGGTCACAAGACGCAGGCCTCCTAATTGTCCCTAGAATTTCTAAGCAAACAGCTGGAGGCAGGGCTTTCTCCTATAGAGCTCAATTTTTATGGAACGGTCTGCCTACCCATGTGAGAGACGCAAACTCGGTCTCAACCTTTAAGTCTTTACTGAAGACTCATCTCTTCAGTGGGTCATATGATTGAGTGTAGTCTGGCCCAGGAGTGTGAAGGTGAACGGAAAGGCTCTGGAGCAACGAACCACCCTTGCTGTCTCTGCCTGGCCGGTTCCCCTCTTTCCACTGGGATTCTCTGCCTCTAACCCTATTACAGGGGCTGAGTCACTGGCTTACTAGGGCTCTTTCATACAGACCCTAGGAGGGGTGCATCACTTGAGTGGGTTGAATCACTGATGTGATCTTCCTGTCTGGGTTGGCGCCCCCCCTTGGGTTGTGCCGTGGCGGGGATCTTTGTGGACTATACTCTGCCTTGTCTCAGGATGGTAAGTTGGTGGTTGAAGATATCCCTCTAGTGGTGTGGGGGCTGTGCTTTGGCAAAGTGGGTGGGGTTATATCCTTCCTGTTTGGCCCTGTCCGGGGGTGTCATCGGATGGGGCAACAGTGTCTCCTGACCCCTCCTGTCTCAGCCTCCAGTATTTATGCTGCAGTAGTTTGTGTCGGGGGGCTAGGGTCAGTTTGTTATATGTGGAGTACTTCTCCTGTCCTATCCGGTGTCCTGTGTGAATTTAAGTATGCTCTCTAATTCTCTCTTTCTTTCTCTCTCTCGGAGGACCTGAGCCCTAGGACCATGCCTCAGGACTACCTGACATGATGACTCCTTGCTGTCCCCAGTCCAACTGGCCATGCTGCTGCTCCAGTTTCAACTGTTCTGCCTGTGATTATTATTATTTGACCATGCTGGTCATTTATGAACATTTGAACATCTTGGCCATGTTCTGTTATAATCTCCACCCGGCACAGCCAGAAGAGGACTGGCCACCCCACATAGCCTGGTTCCTCTCTAGGTTTCTTCCTAGGTTTTGGCCTTTCTAGGGAGTTTTTCCTGGCCACCGTGCTTCTACACCTGCATTGCTTGCTGTTTGGAGTTTTAGGCTGGGTTTCTGTACAGCACTTTGAGATATCAGCTGATGTACGAAGGGCTATATAAATAAATTTGATTTGATTTGATATTTAATCCAGTGTATGCCCAATTTGTTTGAGGAAAATTGTCCATTACGTAATGTTGAATCAGTCTTTCCAAATGTGTGGGTGCATTAAAAAAAACTACATGGAGATTTCAAATCCAATCTGAACAATAAATGGACTCAAACATCTATAAATGTGTAGTTCATTCAAAAGACATTTGAGGATGCATGCTCCACAGCTCATATAGGCTGTGATCACAGAATGTTTCACTCTGCAGATACTGTGACATTCTTTGTGTGGGTCTAATCAAGACCAATATGTCAAGTAATGAAATCATGTTGCTGTGACATGTTGAGGAGGTAGGAAAATGACCAAATGGTATTACCTTCAGATTATGTAGCCACAATGTTGTGAGAAGGTAATAGTCTATAGTCAATCATTACAAATCCATTACGTTGGGGTTGGTCGTGGTTATGCAACGTGTTTGCTGGGAACCTGTTCATGTTGTACATTTAATTTTAGACTGGGGTGACATTTTGTTCTATGGTTATCTGTAACTCTGCTGTGTGAGTAATTATTGATGCGTTGTCAGTTATAGGCGCTCTGCCAGTTTGAAGGCGCTCTGCCTTAGAAGCCAGAAACTTCAGTATGTTGGGCCCTTTAGTTGATTTATTATTTACCTTTATTTAACTAGGCAAGTCAGTTAAGAACAACTTCTTATTTACAATGACGGCCTAGGAATAGTGGGTTAAACTGCCTTGTTCAGGGGCAGAACGACATATTTTTACCTCGTCAGCTCTAACCACTAGTCTGTAATGGTTCTGTTTGTCAGTGTTGTTCGTCAACTTGTCAATATCCATGGGTTCAGCTCACCCTCTATACCTGTAAATAAATACTTCCAGCTGAATCCTGCCTGACTCCTAATGCCTTGCAGTTAGCACCCCCCTGACAAGAAGGTAGGGTCCACTTTCTCACAACCTACAGTAGGCCTATGAGAATAACATCGCATAATTACAACTAAGTTCCTATACCACCGATGTAGCCAGACAAATTCTATAGGACTCACCATACTCATCACTGTTCATGAGGTTCGGTTTTTCCGGCCTCTCGCGGATTTTATGCTGTCGACGAATTTTAAGATAAAACTTGCAAAGTAGGCCTAGACTGCTAAACGTTGGCTAGGCTCTACCTTTTTCAGATGTCAAGAAATACCCTGTCAATTTATCTTCACCATAACTCGTTTTTACAAAACACAGCAGTGCTTCCGGTGAGAGAATTGAATTAACAGATACAATGTATCAAATTTGATAGGTCAAGTAAAGTATATCAACTTCATCACGCAACATCAGGGCCGCGCGGCGTGAACATATCATTTTTACCGCAAGGGGGAGCGCGAGCCACAGAAACAGTTCATTTCATTGGTCAACGCCAAAAGGTGGAAAATACCATTAAAAAATGGTGTTCGATGAAGGTGATAGTCCTGTTTTGAAAAGCATCTACAGGTTGCAGTCAAATAATGCATGATGCAGTGCTTCATCTCAGCCGTCATTTTATTGATATGTATTAGATAGTAATACACACTGTATCACCTCCAAAGAATTGGAGGCCTAATTGCAACCACACAAGGATAAAGAGGTATAGGCCTAGCTCTCGAGGATTCAACATATGAATAATTAACTTAAACTATTTAATTATCGTGTTTTTTGTAAATTTCAAGTATCACAACAAATCACTGCAGGCAACTATTAATGATAGGACAAAATCTGTTTTTTTTTAATGTACATTCAAAATGTCCATTAGGGAAATAATAAAAATATAGTCTGCTTTTTATTCAGCCTTACTTGCCTAAGCAACAACGTTGCATTGTAGAGTACAGAAATCATTCCTCAATAGAGCTGCTGAGAAACTAATCATTCACAAATTAATAGGCTGATGAACAGTAGAATTACAGCACTGCATTTTTACCTTTAGACATTAAGGTTTGGAAGTTGATTTGATTTCAGTGCTTAATCACAAGTGCAAAAATGCATATCATTCATTGGCTGAACATTCATACATAAAACAATGTAGGATTTAAAAAACAACAACATACATTTGACCATAACAAACAGGAAAATAAAAGGAAAAGCCATTGTAGTCAAAGAAACAGTACTCGTTAAAACAGGGGGTAGATCACTACAGATCTCATCCAAGCCCTCACTGTGGGCATGCCCAAAATACAACATTTACATAGGAGTAGGAATTCAGTACCAGATAACTTCAATTGAAATATATATTTTTTATACAACTAATAACTAAAATACAGTACATGCTCCAGTCAGTACCACATCCAGCTGCAGATTACACCACCACCACTTTCACCTATTGACTTCGTAATAAGTCTCCAACCATACCCAAAACACCCACAATGGCCCTCAGACACTGTAAGTGTAGACTTTATTGAACGATGGGCTGAAAAAATGCAATCCTTGTGGCTTTGATGCGACTTCCCACAAAGGGCGTTCATTTCTTGTTCTTCTGGCAGTAGTTTGAGTAATTGCCACAGGCCTTCTGCATGTCTGTAAGGAAGGCAGGCACTCCGCTCTGTTGAAACACGGGGAATAGCTGCCTTTGTCAATGAACGTCATGGATAGACTAGCAGAGTAGACACACCCAAATGGGGCAACAGAGAGGAACCATTGGCATCCTAACACAAAATATCTGTTTGAGATTAACAGCGTGAATAAAGCCTTCCAATTGAGATAACAGGGCATGCTTTCGGGCAATCAAAACTGGCAAGTAGATATAAATGTGAGTAAACAAACCATTTTCTTAATTCTATAGTACTCCTTTATTATTACTCTACTATGAATATGTCAGCCATCCCACCAACAGAAAAAGATCAGCTGCTACACTCTTAGAAAAAACGAGTTCCAAAGGGGTTCTTCAGCTGTCCCCATAGAAGAACCATTTTTGATTCCAGATAGGACACATGTTGGTTCCATGTAGAACTCTCTGTGTACAGGGTTCTACCAGGAACCAAAAGGGTTCTACCGGGAATCAAAAAGGGTTCTGCTATGGGAACAGCCGAAGAACCCTATTAGGTTTTTAGATAGCACTCAGGTCTGAACTCACCTTGGCTGCCCAGTTCACAAGCCAGGTTGGAATATTACCACCAGGGTTATCAAAGTAATTCATGAAGACTGAAAGAAAATAATGCAAATGTAAATGTCTGTCAATAAAAAGCAAGTGACTTCACAGACAGATCCACAACAGATTCAAGTTCAAAACTGAACAGTTTCCCCTATGGACATTTAAATTGGTACTACAGGGATGAGTTCTGATTGGATCTGGTGTACTCGAGTGCGCAGTACCTTTAGTGCCACAGGCACCATCACTCTCCATGGCCACAGTCTGCTTGTAGTCATTCACTCGCTGCACCCCACTCTTCTCTGGTAACGGGGACTGTGGGGAGCTCTTAGCCAGGACCACCCAGATCTTCCTGCTGTCCACGTCAACGTCCCTCCGCTCCCTGACGTACACGTACTGAGGTTTACACTGTTAAAGAAGCCTGGTAGAGATAATATGGTCTAATGTGGTCCACACCCTGTGACTGGATCAGTTACTCCTTGAGAAAATATACTGTCCCGTGTTGTCGCCTAAAGAACAATACATTTCTCACGTTACACTTAATACTATAAACCATACTTGCTTTCCCTTCACCATGTCGGACCCATTGTAAATGTGAAATGGGGGAGAGAGAAAAAAAAGATTGAGACATTGTGGGTGGGTGAATACATAGAACAGGATTATGTGATATTATATAGGGAGTATGTATTTAGTTAAAAAAAAATTAAAAGCACAGGCCTATTTGCTTTTACTGAGAAACATGATGACCTGATATCTACAGGTATTATTTATTTGGACATTTTACTTCATTAAGGATACGTCTCTGTTTGACAGAGGAAAAGGGTATTTCACCTCCCAGTAGATTGCTGAACGACCATCATAGTCCTTCTCATGCAGCTCTGCAAAAAACAAAAAGGGCACACACAAAATAAAGCAGTGCTTACATCATGAAACATCTGTCATCTATTATACTATAGGTATTATACTATGTCGTCATAATATTCATTACATGATTCAATCATACATCTTCTGGAACACTGGCTGCACTTAGAAAAAAAAGGTGCTAACGAGAACCAAAAGGGGTTCTTCGAATAAACCCTTTTGGTTCCAGGTAGAACCCCCACAGGGGCTTCTACATGGAACCCAAAAAAGTTCTACCTGGGTCCAAAAAGGGTTCTCATATGGGGACAACTGCAGAACCCTTTTGGAACCCTTCTTTCTAAGAGTGTACAGCGCACATCAAGATACAATCACATGTGCAAGCAAAGACACCAACAGCACTTTGAGAATACAGCATCTATCCAATCTATTGAAATGGCAATTTTATTCAACAGCAAAAAGCTTGACGGCAGTCAGGAGCTGAAGCCAAGGATGTGTTTCCAATAAAAAGCCCAGTCCACCCTCTCACGCAACAAGTCTCTGGGAGAGGCAAATATGTTACTTCAGTTAGTTATCATTTCCAGGATATCCATAACCCTGTTGTCTCTTCTTGAAAAAGGACAACAGTACAGTATTTGGAAATCCCAAAACAAGATATGACCAATGATTTAGGCCTACCTTGTTAAGATGGAACCTGTTGGTCATTTCTCAGAGGGTAGGCGAAACAAAAAACTACATTTTCAAGATACAAGCCCTTGAAAGAACATCTTCAAGTTTGCTTGTTTGTTCACACAGTCTAGGCTTATATGAACATTTGATTAATACACAACATTAGCCCGTGGCTATACCAGAGTGCTAAGTACCCAACTACAACATCAATAGCTACAGTCTATGGCTAAATTCAGGTGGACAGACATGTTACCTGTTGGATACTTTGGGGAGGCAAGAGAGAACAAAAGATGAGAAAAGTTATTAACTGCCAAACGGGCCCTGTGCTCTTGTTGCGATCCTCGTGAAAACTGAGATAAAAGGGATTCTTGGTTATGATTGGTTTGATTGGGATAGAAAACAGGAGTGAATGGAAAAGGACAATGGAAAGGTGATGTTTCAACTATTTTGTGGAGCTCATATTTGAGATAATTAAGTAAGAGTTAAAGGGGCTATACATATGAACAATAACACATGCATAAGTAAGCACCATATAAAACAAGCATTAATATGCAATACCATGTCATCAATACTCAACTGACAGAATTGAGTAACTTATGAATTTGTTATGAGTCTTATAAAATGGCCCTTATTAGGGGTTGAGTGCGACAAGAGGATTGAATGGAAGAAAGTCGATCTAGGGAGAGTTTGCGTAACCCTTTACCTTTGACATATCCATCCCATTGTTTCCGATAGGGCAAGTCCATGTAGACATCAGCACATAGTTCTGGAGTGCAGGTGGCAAGCACTCCAAAGACTTTGTACTCATAAAGTCCAGTTTCCTGTGAACAGCATATGAAAGAAGTTCTCTCTTCCAAATATATACCACATCTACAATGTAACTAATCCCATACCCCAGGGCTCTGATTATTGCCAGTTGGAGAAACAAGCAACACAAAAAAAATGTGCTGGATTTGCAAAGGATATTATTTCTCCAGAAACTTGAGTTAGGCAGGGGGTTTAATAGAATACAAACATGCATTCTGTGAAAAGGTACTGTCTGACCATGCGTAAAGTTCTAGACTACAATTTGGCACACCATACCCAACAGACGCAGCACAAAATGCAATATTTGGCATATTTCTGAGGGTACCATTCATCCCACTATCTCTAGCCTACTACACCATCATTAAGTTTGCCGACGACACAACAGTGGTAGGCCTGATCACAGTCTATAGGGAGGAAGTCAGGCAGTGTGGTGCCAGGATAACAACCTCTCCCTCAACGTGATCAAGACAAAGGAGATGATTGTGGACTACAGGAAAAGGAGGGCCGAGCACACCCCCATTCTCATCGACAGGGCTGTATTAGAGCAGGTTGAGAGCTTCAAGTTCCTTGGTGTCCACATCACCAACGAACTGTCATGGTCCAAACACACCAAGACAGTCGTGAAGAGGGCATGACAACACCTACTCCCCCTCAGGAGACTGAAAAGAATTGGCATGGGTCCTCAGATCCTCAAAAAGTTCTCCAGCTGCACCATTGAAAGCATCCTGACTGGTTGCATCACCGCCTGGCAACTGCTCGACCTCCGAGTGCAAGGCACTACAGAGGGTAGTGTGTACGGCCCAGTGCATCACTGAGGCCAAGCTTTCTGACATCCAGGACCTCTATACCAGGCGGTATCAGCCACCCTATTAATTAAGACCCCAGCCACCCTATTAATAGGCTGTCCTCTCTGCTACCGCACGGCAAGCGGTCAAAAAGTCTATGTCCAAAAGGCTTCTTAACAGCTCCTACCCCCAAACAATAAGACTCCCGAACAGCTAACCAAATGGCTACCCGGACTATTTGCACTGACCCCCCCCCCCCCCCCCCACCCCACACACACATTTTAGGCTGCTGCTACTCTCTGTTTATTATCTATGTACAGTCACTTTACCTCTACCTACATGTACATATTACCTCAATTACCTCGACTAACCTGTGCCCCTGCACATTGACTTTGTACCGGTACCCCCTGTATATAGCCTCGTTACTGTGATTGTTGCTCTTTAATTATTTGTTATTTTTCTATTTTCTTAATTAGTATTTTTAAAATTGTTTACTTCAATTTATTTAGTAAATACTTTCTTAACACTTGTTTTTTTCTTAAGACTGCATTGTTGGTTAAGGGCTTGTAAGTAAGCATTTCACTCTACACCTGTTGAATTCGGCACGTGACAAATAACATCTGATAATTTGATTTGGACTTTTCTTTTTAACCTAGCATAAAAATGAATGATTGTACCTGTGTGGGCAAATATAGTCAAAATGTTTGCCTTGGGGTAAGTTGAGCATTATTGAAGTGTTTTCTGAATGGCTCAACTTACCCCACTCTCCCCTAGCCTACTCAATCATCAATATGACGTTTAAAACACTTTAGTTGATGATAACGAATAGCGACTTCCGCATTTTGACAGTGGGCCTGTTCCTCGAGTCTAACGTAGGCTACTCACAAAATCTGCTATGCTATTTCATGTAAATTTCCTTTTCGACGTGAAAATAATACAACGTATGAAACGTGAAAATAGTCTACGTGCGAGCACATCCAACAGATCGATGCCAGTGCGTCATTCAATCACGTCAATCGGCATAATCACAATGAATAAACTATTGCTTCGCCAGCTAACGACGCTAACCGCCGATAAGCTAACACAGCAGTTTTCACTTTCTATTCCTGTCTCAAAACAGTAACTTAAATGTACCTTGTCATACAGCCGGTAAATTTTGACACCCATAGTCTCTGTGAAAAACTCCCACCCCCCCTCCAACTGAGGTTTATCTAATTCCTTCCATGCCTCCAGAAATTCCTCATCTGTAAAGTGCAGCGACATGTTTTCAAACTGTGCTCTGACATTTGATCATGTGATCTATGACTCCGTGGCGCGCTTCAGACGCCGTGCGTGCGCTGAAGTGCGTCAGTCATTCCAGTGATATACTTAGAATCACTATCTATTTATTTTTGTGATTGAAATTGTATTTTGGATTTAAACTGTACATGTATGTGTGTGGTTAATGACTATCTGCACTGCACTGTACTGTTTTTGGAATGCTCCTTTGTCTATCCCACCTCCAAATTGAAGTGCCATCCAAGGCAAAATATCATTTGGAAGCACTGACCATCTCCAATTACAATAGAGAGGAAACATAATCTGTAATGCTTTGTGTCCTGCTGGTGCCCTGTCTCAGTTGCTTGTTGATGATCATTCTGCGGTTAACCACTCCCATTCCATTCAGAAATCCCAAAACTGTAGGCTATTTCAAATATAGGATAAGCTTCATCTGGTGGTTTTAATCAAATATATCAATGCCTTTTAGGAACTTCCAGAGGTAGAACCCTGGATCTGTGGTTTAGCATCCTTTGCACTCTTATTTTGCCAACACACCAGGCAAATTCAGCATTTACATAATCCACTGATTGAAGTTAGGCCCAAATGATAATCACTCTAAAATATGTCACTCCATAAGTGCCTCTGAGGGATAGTTTAGAGATATGTCATATTACTCATATCAGTTTTCCAGCCGGACAGTATATGGTCCAGCTAAGGGTTGTGGAAGAGCCATGATTTCCCGTTGCCACTGTCTCTTTTTGGGAAGGGATTTACTGCAGGAAGGAAGAGACAAGACAACACCCTGTATCACATTACTATGTGTCAGATCTGTCTTGGGGAGCACTTGTGTTACAGGCAGTAGGCATATCCCATCCACGGGCCCTGGTGGCTGCCATTGGATCACAGGCATAGCATGGGTGTGTGACAGCATGCATTTCTAGACACATAGGTCCTATGAACCATGGTCCCAGTTTGATAGACCTTATGTCATTCATCTTAGAGAGTCCCTTGTTTTAATTAAAAATAACCAAACATGAAGATATGTGCATGGATATTCTTGTCTGCTCAAGTGTGTGTGTTTGTATGCTTGTGTGTGTGTATGTTTGTTTGTAATGATGTGATAATATTGTATTACATCAGCTGCTATTACTCATCTTCGTACTAGCCAAACTTTGCTTCAAAGGCCTATTGGGCAGTTCTAGGCTGTATAAATGTGTCTGGACATCCCAACAGCTGTGCTTCATGTTGGCCCTGCCTTAGTCAAAAGAGGTTAAAAGGTCCCCCCTCCTCTGAAGCCAAGATAATAATAAAAACCTGTGGCCTGCTTTTGGTTCACCCCACCCCCATAGCCACCGATATTCTACAAACGTGCTTGCAATGCAAGAAGATGGCAGTCAAACAGACGTTTTCTTACACAGGAGGAAACGCACAGGGGACATCCGATGAATGGGAGTCAAATTCCAACACAGCGTTTACGGTGCGAGCTGTAGACTGGCTGAGCGAAGTACAGAGTGAAACTGTGTTCTGGACCTACACATTGAATCTGGCTTATAATTTAAAGACGGAGGGAGTCCCACTTGTGTCTGCTTTTGAAAGTATACGGAGTTACTGGAATACAAAAGCGTATTACAGTCCATGTTTTATTCATCGATGGGCAAATTAAACGGTGCGGGCATGGAAAATGCGTGCAAGGTAAGTTTAATAAACACTTCGTTAGACACTTATCGAACATGCTGATTTTTTCTTCATCACACAATATTCACTGTGTGTTTATCGGAAGATGGTCCACGCGTAAAACTCGATCTCTCCAACCCAAACACTTTTCCTCAAACATGATATGTTCCCTTTTATGTTATCATTATAACAACTTGAGATAACGTGTTTATATATGGTAGGTAGACTATGCATGTGGCACAGCTAAGGCTACAATATTTTCCATTACTAACTTTCTAGACACATTTAAATTAAATTCAAACATAACATCCCTTAGAGCAAAACCACAGCAAAATCGCATGATTTTACATGTGTAAAATCACATAATTTCACATTAAACTGTACTTGTGAAATCATGTGAAAATGTGATTTTGGAACATTTCACATTGTGTGTAGTTTCATGTTATCTATCACATGTTGCTTTACTTGTTGTCGCATGTTATCACACTAACTTCACATACTATCACATGTGATCACATGAAACCATGTGTTTTTGGAACATGTTCACATGTGAAATGAATGTATTTTTTTCTATCAGGGACCTCATCAACAAAGGTTACTATAATAAAGGACTAGACCTATTACAATAAATAGACTATAAGTGAAATATATTCCATGTAGCCTATCAATTGCAAAAGGCCTACCATTTTTCACTAGGCCTATTAGAGTAATACATTTCTAAGATGTTATGACATGGACTAATGTTTTATAACAAGCATCTTGAATTACATTTTTTATTATATTTTCTAAGTTTGCGGACATGGAGAAAGAATGACTGCTTGTGAAATTGCTGATGATTTTGAGGCTGCTCGCATTACACAGAGTAGTTTGTAATGCCATCTCCCACGCTCTCCAGGGAATGTGACAGCTTGAACAAGGTGGAGTGGTTCTGGGTCATTCAGCCAATTTCTGACTTTGCTGGTCCAGAGGCTAGCATTGTGCAAGGAGGTTACCTGGGGTTACTAAGTGCCAAATGAAGGCTCATGTCTTAAGCTGTCAACAATTCAGACTGAGGCCATGTGCATGCACATAATAGCTACTTAAATGATTGTTTAGGCCTGTTTTATTATGTCCAGTGAGGCTACAATTGGGCAACATGTTGAGGAACATATGGATTTTGACACTCCCTTCAGTATGACATAACAAATGATATATTTCTTCACATAGATTGGGACACGCTGACAGAACAACCTCAGGATATAAAAAGTGAAGATCCATCTGTGGTTAAAGTGAGGATCCCATCTGTGGTTGGAAAGAAGCAACACTTTGATGCTGGATCCTGCGATGCCAGAGGAACCCAGTAAAGACCCCATGACAGTGCCAGCAACCCCAGAAAGAGCTGTCATGGAGAAGGCCAACATCAATGACCACACTCCGACTGTGACTATAATAGCTATCCCTTTGGTCACTGAAATCCAACTGAACGCGGCAACAGGTGGTGCAGAACTCTCCTGCTATCGCTGCACAGTGCCGTTTGGTGTGGTCATTCTCATTGCCGGTATTGTGGTCACTTCTGTGGCCTACAGCTTCAACTCACATGGGTCCACCATCTCTTACTTTGGGCTGGTGCTACTATCTGCTGGACTGGTGCTATTGGCGCTAAGTGCGGTATGCTGGAAGATGAGACTTGAGAGAAAGAAGGAGAGGCGGAGGGAAAGCCAAACTGCATTGGTCGCAAACCAGAGGAGCATCTTTGCATGAAGGGAAAGACTGATCATCAGGAGAGAAATAAGTCTGTGATATGTTTGGGTGCGAGAGGAAACAGAGGTAGTGGTTCATTTGAAAGCAGAATGGAGACAGCTGTATCCAGATGTTTTCATGACTGACCAACGTCTGTGGTGGGTCGTTGACCTGCAAGGCTTTGACCTCAGACTGTCTCTAGGCTAAGCAAGTCAAAACGTCTTAGCTTTCATGAAGTTGTTGGGTTTTTAATCTGTCAAACAGACTGGTCACATCTGGGAAGCTGGGCAGACAGCCAGACTGAATGTATCAAAATCAAGACAAATTACCACTGTACAAAGCAATGGAGAGGATGTTTCCCATTAATCTACTGTTGCATCTGGTGTCTTAGATTTACTGGGAGGGATAGTGGTCTGAAAGGAGGGGGACATGGGAAAATCCAGAACAATGAATCATGTTTCATTTACCATGTTCTAGGCATAACATCTCTCATAAAGTCTGATTGTTCCTTTTCATTTCACACAGAATTATGTTCAATTACCTGACATGGGAATATGGTACTTACATGTTAATATGTAATGATATATATTGGCATCATGGGGACACAAAAACGTGTTGTTTTTGTTTGATGTATATTATCGTATTCTCTGAAACAAGTCGAGCTCGGAGATAAAGTCAATTAGATGTCACACAGTAATTATGTATAGTACCTATGATGTACCTATGATGTTATAGGTAGTATTGCATTATGAGGGAATATGATTAATGACTAAATATAACTTACATTGAATTAACCTTTATTAACTATTCCCTGTAAGCACTGTTCCACACCATGACTAACATGGTGTTCTATGTAACTATGACGACAAGATTCTTTGTAATTACTAGCATCTTGCCACAGTCTTGTTGTCACTACAGTACTTGCCATTGTCAGTAAATGTATTTCATATGTTGAGCGATATGAAATGTTCTAGTATTTTATTCCACTTTAATATAATCATTTTTATGTATGACTTCTCTGTTAACAGTACATCAATTGTTAATAGGTTATAGTGAGGTTTAATAAACTCTCATCCAAATTTAAACATTTCATTTGTGTCCGTTTTCATGATCCAAAAGTTCACTATGTATGTATTCTGAAGAGAACAGCTGATATACAGGGGAGAAGTGTTCCATGAGACAGTCTGGCTCATATCAGCTATTAGCTTGACATATCAAATGAAATGATCTTTCTGTTTAACACAACCACACATGGTCTATTTCAGCTTTGGGGGGGGTTAATGACTGAAATGACATAATAGAATGTCTCTCACTTAATGTATTTGTCAAAGAAGAAAGAGTAGGGCATAACTGCTAAAAGCAGATAAGTTGTGTGACTTGAACATTCAATAGTGAATTGAAGGAAGTGTGTCTTTCTCTCCTGACGTACACCACTAAGTCCAACTCCTTATCCTGGGGTTCCATTGTGTATTCAACCTCATGCACTTGTTCTGCCCTTTGTTGATTGTTTAAACTGCTTTGAGGGCAGGTTTGCCTAGGATTACATTTCATTCATCTGCAGTGAATGAAATGTGTTCGTGATAAGGATAATAAATATTGTTTATGTATTATATAAATAAGTTACAGTATTAATATCTACTTAATATGTTTTCTAATATTACAATGTATGAACTATTTGTTGTTGTTTTGTACCTGTGTCAGGATCAAATTATGTAGCTGCCAAAGGTGACATCACAGTATACTTTGACAGCTGAGAAATCACTTCCACCGTTTCTTCCACTATATAGTAAAGTCCAAATAATCTGCATAACAGTGCTCAGTCATAATCAATACTTAATTCTACCTTCCAATACATACATTCCCAAAGGTAAAAGGAAGTTGAACTCTCCTGTTTGACTTGGTTTAAAATAGCACAGACTCGGAGGTATATTTATAGGCAGCATTTGCGTTGCTATGCGTCCCTGTGACACCAGACACTACAACTAAATGGTTTGCTTGCGTCAGAGGAGCACCTACAACACACTTTGTCACTTTTGAGGGCGAACCTTACCCCACGCATAGGGAAGCTCCTTATAGGGGGAGAAAGGAGTCATTCAGACACCTGACTCTGAGACCAAATGTTAATCACTTAGTAAGATGTGTCCCTTTTCCACATGAAAGGTTACCAGGAGCTAGGGCTAAGAAGCAGTGAAGTTGGAAAAAAGGGGTGACCTGATATGGGATTTAACAGGTGCTCTCCACAACCGTACCCTCTTTCTGAATTTGGTGTAAGTCACTTTTTTTTTGTTCCAGGGACTGCCAAGCAGATAATTATGTTTATGAATAAGACAAAAGTGAGATTGGATCAAATTATTTGAATTGAATCGAAGAAGCCCATAATGGCTAGCTGTTACAAGCCAGAATGGGATGAGCACAATTAAAAGTAATGAGGTCAATTAAAAGTAATGAGGTCAACATTACAGGGATCCTTTTCAGTCAGTTACTTCCAATCAAATACTTGATAAAAAAAACAGAGAAGCATGACTTAACCATAAACAGCTTGAAATAATCAAAATATGTGGTACCAGAGGAGCAAAGGGCTTATTTATGACAGCTTCTATTTCAAATGACGTCCAATCAATGACCTTGGTTGACCTGGAATATGAGGTCAATGTTTTCTAAATATTTTTTTCATCGTTGCTTGTGAGCTCACCCTGTTATCATCAGGCTGTTAGGGCTGTTGGTGTAAAGGAAGACAAATTCTCACATTAGGTGTCTGCACACAAATAAGACTGCTCATGTTCTTGAACAGTCCTGCCCAAATGGAAAAACAGCTAACCATATCCTAATAATTGTGGATTGTTCACTTGAAAATGGTGTTACAAATATTCACTTCAAGAGATACGTTGCTGTTATGAATATTAGAACTGGGTTTCTGATCAATGTGAAACTGTCATTTGAAGTATTCTATGGTCAGAGTTTCTCTTAAGTCCAAACCATTGTAAATTCATTTTGAGGTGACTTTTAAGTTGCTCTACAAGAGCTGGTGGGTTAAAGAGATGGAGAGTGACGGTTTAGTTGCTCTACAAGGGCTGGTGGGTTAAATAGATAGAGCATGACTGTTTAGTTGCTCTACAAGGGCTGGTGGGTTAAAGAGCTGGGAAGTGACTGTTAGTTGCTCTACATGGGCTGGTGGGTTAAAGATCTGGGAGTGACTTTTTAGTTGCTCTACAGGGGCTGGTGGGTTAAAGAGATGGAGAGTGACTGTTTAGTTGCTCTACAAGGGCTGGTGGGTTAAAGCGAAGGAGAGTGACTGTTTAGTTGCTCTACAAGGGCTGGTGGGTTAAAGCGAAGGAGAGTGACTGTTTAGTTGCTCTACAAGGGCTGGTGGGTTAAGAGCTGGGGAGTGACTGTTTAGTTGCTCTACAAGGGCTGGTGGGTTAAAGATCTGGGGGTGACTGTTTAGTTGCTCTACATAGGCTGGTGGATTAAACAGATTGAGAGTGACTGTTTAGTTACTCTACAAGGGTTTGTTGGTTAAAGAGCTGAGGAGTGACTGTTTAGTTGCTCTACAAGGGCCGGAGGGTTAAAGAGCTGGAGAGTGCGTCAGCCACCTTTCCCCTGGAGGATTGGCCCATGTCACTACTTCCTCTGTAAACTCACCCCACCTGACACTCAGCGACCATGGGCACAGGCCAGCTGATGCAGGAAACAATAGGCAGCTTGCCTGCTTATCAGACACAACCCTCCCATTTCTTGAACGTGAGCAGTTCTTTGATGGTTATGTCAGTGGATACAACAAAAGTGGAACCTTGGCAATCAGGAGAGGGTTTTGATTAGATTGTTGCAGTAGTCGCTTGTAAGAATGCTTGCCTTCCCAAATCTTCACTGTCAGAAATATTTGTTCACTTGGAGTTTCAAACTTTTAAATTTGTGCCTCTGCTGAATTTCAACATTGGCCCATGTTCTTGAAAACTGAAAGAGCAACCACTGAAACATGCTAAATTCCATGTATTGGTTCAGCCCTTCAGATATTCTAATCTATATTTCAAGCGCCTCGTCAAGCAATGTTTTCTTCCTGCTCCTTCTGAAAGGTACTAAGTGCACACCCTCCAAGGTAAATAAATCGCTTATCAAAAAGTATTTCAAGGCAATCGTTAACCACAATTATGGTGGTGGTTCTCTTAAACAAATTATTATTGTGATAGCTGGGAGAGGATAAACATATTAATAACTTTTTATTGGAAGAATCCAGACTACATCCATTATCCAAGAAGCACATTTTACCTTAAAAGGAAGAGAAAAGCCACTATGGCATTCACAACAGTTATTTCACTGGCACTGCCCAAGACTGTCTTTTCTTTCATGCTGTGCCAACAGCTCTCAAAGAGGTGTCTGAAGTGCTGCCTGCCCCGCTGCCTCTGGGGTCCTAACCCATGGCATGTCCTCATTCCCATGGACACTGGAGGTAAAACCCTTCCTGACAAACTCAACAACTCAGAGGGATAGAGGATGCACTGGATCGCCATTAAATCTCAGTTCAACCCAAGATTTCCCACTGTTGTTTTAAAAGAAAAACTTAAGCACGGCTTTTTAAAGCCTTTTTTAAAACTGTAAAGTTCTTCACCCTCTTGTATCTGGCAGTTTAAGTTGAGTTTTGAATCTTGATTCAACTTGACATGAACAACTCTCAGCAGAGTAAAATAAGTCTGAACAACAAACAACGCAAGATCAGTAGACACTGTGACATTATTGAGTCTGGACATTGTGTAGAACCTTGGTGGGTCAGGGTCTCTAGAAACAATTATTTTTTGTTTTGTATTATTTCCATAAATTCTTATTCAGACTACAGGGCTCTCTTCAGCCATAACAAAAGGCCATCTTGACTGATACAATCTTGACGATTGAAGCAGCTGCAGCTCCCCCAATGCCCAACAACGACCAACTGTTGAACGAGCACATTCATCCTCTAATCGATTGTGCTGTGTAGTATTTTACCTCTTGTCTCCTTGTAGCCAGCCACCCTTCTGTCTCTCTCCCCACAGACTTCCTAATTCAACCAAGGAGTGTACTGCTAACAGGGTTTTCCCTTTGTTTCTTTTCCCTCATCAAGACCTCTCTCAAACATAGTGAGCCTCAACCAGCTGCCTGCTGGAAAGGGGTGAAAATGATTCCCATCATGCAACAAAGACGGAAGGACGTCAAAACGGCACAAAGGGAAACCACAAAAGTGACATCCTATCGTGACTGTATTGTTGACTGCGTCAAGCATGAAGATACATTTAATCCATTTGTATGAAAAGAGGAATGAGAACAGACATGGTCAGAGTTTGGTTTCACTGTGATACATAATACAGGATAGTTGGCCGAATTCCTGTTGAACCATGGTGTATGTTGTATCTTGTGATTTACAATGCATTGCAAAAAGCTTAGAGAAACAAATAGTATGAACAAGGCAGTGACGGATATGTTATTCATGGTCAATATGTTGGCTCAATGTTGATCTTGAAAGAAGTTCTCACCCTGAAACAATCTAATCCTCGTACCCTTGTTGGAACAACAGAGGAACAATCACTCCTGTCACGGTGTAAAAGACCAACAGGGCTGTTTCATGTCAATCTCTGACACCAACAGGAAAAAAGCGACTTCCACAGTGTTTACCAACTCTGCCTCAGGAAATCTGTTTGTAATCTGCAAGTTCTCCTTTGAAACCAGGGATTGGGAAACAGCTGTAATTGAAGAGTTATCTATTAATCAGTGTTTATTATTTGCACTTCCACCTTAATTAAAGTGTGTGTGTGTGTGTATATTTGTGTGTGTGTATGTGCACGCGCATGTGCGTGCATTGTGGATAGTGAGTTAATGCTGGAAGACCTCAAGTGCAATTGGTTGGACTGCAATAATACATGCAAGGTGTTCACTCTTTCCAGTACCATATTCTTGTATGTGTGCCAAGAAACATCTTGGCAAGCATGGCCAGTCTTTTTCCCCTAAGTAAATTAACTAAATAATTGGAATGGTTCAGGGAGGAAATGACAAGGTGTGTCTGACACAGCTGCAGAGGTCATTTAACAAACAATGATGTCATGGGAAGTAGCTTCTTCACAGCACTTTGTTTCCTTTCATCGGAACAGCTGAGCTACTTTGTAAATGGTTGGATTTTCCTCTATAGGCGTTCAAAAACTCCATTGCATAGATCTTTTTGAATGGTAAGCAGAAACTTCTACTTCTGCTGTTGGTTAGGTTACCACCTTGATATTCCTCAACAGATAAACTAATACAGTTTATGCAATAAATGTATTGATCTTTGGGGGGAAATGAAAAAATATCGAGGGAATAACCTAAACACTTCATCCTTGAATGCATTAATGGAGACCAAGACAGGAATGTATATGTATTTACCTTCTTCTGCCCTTATGTGACATGAAGTGAAAGCCCAGAGGCTCTCCTATTTGCCACGCTCTGTCAGGTAACTTTCACACCCAGAAGCTATGGCCCCATAAACCAGCTTGGGAGCCTAGGACTTGGTCAGACCTGGTCACACAGAGCACAACAAGGGAATGTGGCCCAGCTGAGAGTAGTGGGACCCCAGCTCCAAGCACCACCTAATCTTGAACAGGTGTGAATAGGTTACTGTGGGAATCAGTGGGGGAGAGTTTAATGTGGTCTCGGGGTGTAATTCGGCATGCTTTTAATCAGCTCTGGACGTTCTTCTGAGCGCTGCCTAGGGAAGAAAACAGCAGCATTTCTGATGACGTATGCAAGACAATGGAGAGGGGACAAAGTCAGGGCATCTGTTTTGTAGTGCCCCAATGACTTATTACTGTGGCCAATGGGACCCACATGTAAATCTGAGCTGCGCTGGAGCTGCAAGGTGAAAGAGTCTCTTTGCTGCTGAGTGAGATTTAAAACAAGTCAACAATGCATTAGACGGAGAAAGAAAACCCTTCGACAGCTCTCTGTCCTTCTGAGTATGTAGAACATTGCTATAGGTTGCAATGTGTTCTGAGACATATGGTCAGAGAAGAGTGTTACAAAGGATTACACAGGCTTCATGTAGAGTAAAACAGTTAATTGAAATCCTATTACTCCATACATGTCTAAGTAGGCTACAGATGTAGGATCTTAATTTGAGCCAGTTTAGTACAGCAGGAAACATTTTGTTAGGGCAAATCATGCATATAAAGTCTGATATGTGGAAATTACTAACTTTAGAATCCTTTTAAAACCTTGAATACACTACAAGTTTGCATTTCCTCTTGTGCAAGAAAATTCTCAGCAACAAAAGAGTGAAATTAAAATCCTACATCTGTAATTTAGTGCTGTCTAAATACCATTTCAATGATTGATGTGGTGTTTCGGTAAGGGTCTTTACATGTGTCACATACTCTCTGTGCGGTTTAACACCACTGTAAAAGCACTCCTCTCCCAGGCTGGGCTTTAAATGTAAGTCACATGGTACACAGACTGGTCGTGCTTTGTGGGGTCCTTGACTAGAGGAAGCATGAGCTCTGGGAGGAGCAGGTTCCCACACCCAGAAGAAGAGATGGAGGACAGGCTAACACAAACAGTCCGCCTTTCAGGAAGGAAAAGGCTCCCTTTAGGCCTTTATCAGATCTGTGAGCGCCTCAGTCCGCCAGTCGCCCGCCAGCTGCTGTCCCCCCGAGAGGTACGGCTTCACCCTGGTCCAATTTAATGGTCCCTTTACTCTGAAATAATCAGTCATCATAATGCACTACTAATATATGAGGCTAGCTGCTAGGTCACTCCCTTATTTGGGTCTGAGGACAAAATGCATACAGAGGTAAAGTCTGGAACTAGTCTGTGAGTTTTGGGACCAATTTCAAGAATGCAGGCTAATAGCAACACTATCAGATAGGGCTAGACCGGCAGTGCAATGTGTGATGACCTGTGCACGGTAGACCTACACCCCCTAACACATGTTCAGGAAGGTCTGGCCAACGGGATACAGCAATGTGCTAACAATTACTATAGAATGAACAAAATAACAGATCTGTGGGTAGAGTGTGGGTAAGCTTGGTTTACCACACCACACATGGATTCCTTCCCGTTCAGGTCTAATTTCCTGATCAAACAAGTTATACTATTCATAAAAACAATTCTGAAGGAAATAAACACAGCACGAAACAAATCCTCAACCCCCTGGTTCCTCAGTCTAGATCCCCTCTACTCTCAGTGCCCATGGACCAGTATTTCTCTCCTGTGGTATTCGTACACATTGCGGCCGAACAGGAGCTGCCCTCGGCTGTCTTTTGATTGCATAACCCTGCCTCTTTGCTTACCTCATGGAACATCTCTGGAGTAACCCATGGAGACTGAAGACACAAAGAACAGGGACACGTTCACAACATCTGCTGGCTTCAGCACCTCATGACTGTGTATGCCGCTTGGACAACTCCGAGTGAGTAATAGTTCCCTTATGTCCAGTAAAGGGGGCTGTGTCTACGTTGATCTTTTTTCTAAACTTACTAAACCCTTATGTAAAGGAACCGGATGTGGAACGGTATATTTAATGGGGGAAGGAAACTTTGATACTTTGAAGCTTCAGTTTAGTTCAACCTTTCAGCAACAAATATTTTCTTGGTTGACTCCTCCATTCTTTAGATAGAAACAGATCTCAGCAACAGTCATGTAGGATAGGGACTAGGAGTAGATGATATCCCACTAACGTCATAGGGAAATCTTTGCCACATCGAGGAGGTCTCGATTTTATGGGTTGTTGCGAGAAATTGATACACTAACGCATTACAAAATTAGCACTCTGGTTTAAAAATATATATATATTTTTAAAGCCTGGGCCTGAAACCTCTGCAATATTTTTTATTGGCATGGCTAAACTCTCCAAACTTGTATAAAATACAATATATATATATATATATATATATATATATATATATATATATTACATTAGTTAATAGTAGAAAGAACACAGTGTACGCCACTGTCCGCCGATTGAATTTCATTATTACCAGATCCGTAAAACAGAGAATTTTAACCTAAAATGTAAACATGCTGCCTTTTGATTGATGTCAGTTAAGTTGTAACAACTGTCTACATTTGGCGCACCCTCATGGTTGCCCACAGAGACACCATGGCAACAAAGACAAGAGTGGTCTATGCTGTTCAGTATTTGAACGTGAAGCTAGTATAGGCGAGAAAGGTAAAGTCTTTGTGCTCTAGCAGAAAGTGAGGCTTTTGTTATCAGAAAAGTCAAAGAAAAGACTAACCCCCCTAGCGTCCTCAGACATCTACACACAGAAAGGTTCCATCCAGACAGAGACGACAGATGGGAAGGCCCAAGGCCCTCCGGCAGGTTTCTCTACATACATATCCTTTCTCCCCAGCTCTCTCAGGGCGTCTGTCTGCTTCCAGTCCCGTGGAGACGGCCGGACACCCTGGCACCAGGTCTGGAGCTGGGAAAGATCGCCGGCCCAGATGTAAACAGGAGAGAGACCCCGCCCATGGGCATGGGACAGACAGACAAACCTGACATATCCTCTCCTGTAATCACTTTCAAAGAACTCAACAAAAACATCCCTCAGCTTTTCCTTCAACCCAATGTTAATTTGCTATTTTTTGTTTAGTAATCTTGAAAATGAAGCTATATGGATTGCAACGCACAAAGTCATCTCATTGATGCTGCAAATGACCTTACCAATATTAAACCATACCCACAATGTCATCTCATTGCCAAAATGTACCATTTCCCAGAAGGAAATTCTGGCCTCCAAAAATAAGGTTGATGTTTGCATGTTGACTATGTTCTGCATATCAATACACAAACAGACAGGCTGACTGTATTAATGCTGAGGCCGCTACACAAGGGCGTAGCCTTTTCCAGATGCTCATTTTGGGAATTTGACCAGATGAACAAGTGATGACGAACTGACTGACGTACAGAGGACTGGCATTAGTCTTCTTCATAAGCGTTCATGAAATATTGTGCTGATTGTCCTTCAGAGGCCAAAATAACCCTCTAGTTTTAAATCAATGTCCAAATGAACAGTTAGATCATGACATTTTGGTGTGGCTATGAAAAATCTTTGTAACCTTTGACATTGGTCACAAGAACATTAAAAACGTATTAAAGGCATGAAAATCCAGTTCTGCTATGAAGTAACAGTGAATCCTAACTAAGCCTCTGATGGTATTTGGAAACATGAAACCTATTTTTCAAAGAAATCCTTATTTTTTCGAATTAAAACAACTCTGTCCTTTGTTATAAAAAACCCATGTCATCTGTTTGGGGCTTGTCCATTGTAGACAATCATCCTGATAAATGGCCAGTTGAGCCAGAGGAACATGAACTCTAAAAACAGAGCTGTTAGAAGTTCATCAATTCACATAGGATCTATCTGGTTTTATCTTTGTTCAATAATACAATCTAAAACTCATGCACTCATAAAAATGCAGCAATCAAATCTCATCTATTTGTATTGAAGTGTCTGATAAACAAATATTTATTACCAACGACATCACATTACAGTTTGCCTGTCCCCATAGAATTAACCTTTATTTAACTAGGCAAGTCAGTTAAGAACAAATTCTTATTTTCAATTAACTGCCTGTTCAGGGACAGAACAGCAGATTTGTACCTTATCAGCTTGGGGGTTCGTACTTGCAACCTTCCGGTTACTAGTCCAACACTATAACCACTAGGCTACCCTGCCACCCCAATACATGACAGACACAGGAGTGTGTGTGTGTGTGTGTGTGTGTGTGTGTGTGCGTGCGTGCGTGCGTGCGTGCGTGCGTGCGTGCGTGCGTGTGTGTGTGTGTGTGTGTGTGTGATGGCAGTCTGGGTCAAAGTTCAGATTATCATCCTATAGATGGTGCTGTTCCTACTGCGCAGCTCATGTTGGCGATGATGACTGCCCTCTGCTGCTCATCTAACCCTCTCGCTTGAAAGCAAAAGGATGAAAACCATACCACAGGAACAACATTAGCTTCACTCAGTAAAAAGATATCAGTAAATAAATATGGTTAAGAAATGTCCTTGTGGTGGAAGTTCTCTCTTCCACAGAGCATGTGTATTTGAAAATGAAAAATGGCACTGCCTTAATTGACATGCGTCAGCACAGATTATTGACCTCATAGGAACGCTTTCAATTCCGTTAATCCGCCCTCTGATATCTCTGCAGCGGCAGCCTACAACGACTGTGTCAATCCTCTGCTACACAGAGTGAACAGAAGAGTACTGATCACACATATTTACCACAATAAATATGCCTGCATTGATATTTAACATTGAAATATGAAAGTCAAAGACCCCTCTTTCACATCTGAGTAGCTTTTTAAGTCTCCATCTCGGGTCTCTATTTAGCCAGATGGCTCCTCTCTCAATCCCCACTCACAATCAAGATTAGGATTACACACACACACACACACACACACACACACACACACACACACACACACACACACACACACACACACAACACACACACAAACACACAAACACACACCTCATAAATGCGTCATACACATGTTCATACTAACGACAGACTGTCCGTCCCCACCCTGCTTTTTCTGTTAATTCTCTAAATCCGTGCTGTTTCCGACATTAATATGCCCTTGATAAACAGATTCTGGTGATATAACACAGGCTTTCAAAAATGGCCTTTTTAAATGGGAAGAATCCTATATGAGATTCAGTTGTTGAAATTACAACTGAGGCTTAAGTTATTAAACAGAGCAGCTTTAATCATTGATCACAGAAATTCAAGGTTGGAGGAATGGCATGGATTAAAGTATTTTTACCACAAAGCCACATATCCACTGTGATCTGAGAGAGAGAGAGAGAGAGAGAGAGAGAGAGAGAGAGAGAGAGAGAGAGAGAGAGAGAGAGAGAGAGAGAGAGAGGAGATTGACGAGGATAGAGAGACAGCCCTACTGTCACTTGCTAGTTTAGTGATTCCAGCTCCACTGAAGGTGACCGTCTTCCATTCTCCGTCCCATCCACCAGCTGTTTCTTCTGGGCCTGTGGGCCGCACAGTATGAGGCAGCTACCATGGGCTTTAAGGAAAACTTCTCGGAGATTGATCCTGTCACTTTGAATCTCTGCATCCTTATCGCCAGCTATGTTATCTTGCTTCTGGTGTTCCTGATATCTTGTATAATGTATGACTGCCGGGGCAAGGATCCAACCAAGGAGTACGCGCCGGACCCTGTGCCGACCCAATCCCCCATCAGACTGGTGGTGATGCAGCAGACCACCCCTTCTCCGCAACATCAACGCTGGGACCAGACCAATATGGTCACCTCATATGAGCCTCAGCCCAGTCCAGACTTCAGGGAGAAGAAGAGCACCATGGTCTAGATTCTAGAAGGGCTACTGTGGTGCTGAATAACTCAGTCCACCACCTGTTGGAATTATCGCAGCGGGATAAACTTTTGTACATATATGTTTTTTAAAATCTGTTTCTACATTTATTTTTTAGACTGTATTTTTCCCTGGTGGCCAGGACAATGCTAGGATTGGACCTGCAGAAGACCAGTCTGAGACGGTAAGAGAGAAGCATGTGTGTGCAGTGTTGATGCACATGAAATCTGTCTTTTAGAAAGCCGTGGTGGATCACAGAAGCCTACAGCTTGTTCTAAAACAAGAAATGTCACAACTGATAATCAACATGGAATTCAGGAGCTGTACTATTAACAGTGGTTTGTGTTACACAACATGAGAGGGAAATGCAATTGACTGAAAAAGGGTTGCAGTTTTCAAACCATATCTTTGCACGTAGCTCAACTATTTACTACATCACAAAATGCCTCAGTGTTTAAATGTGATACAAAGTATTACCAGTTATAATTTTTCATTTTTAAAGAGAGACAGGTCTGTCCCCTCTCAGTGAGCGTCCATTGTCATCTTGCTTCACTACTTTGTCAAATGTTACTTGATAGACATTTGTATGATGCTCGTGTAATGTTTTCATCGATGACAAACTTGTTGTCCTATCTCAACCAGGACTCAGGAGGAGTGTATTTCAAAGTGTCCCCTGGCATTTTCAGATTAGGAGACTGCCCAACATTTCCTCGTATTGTTTATAGGTAAACTAAGGTAGCCATTAGCCAATTACATAACTTGACAGTGTTGAGTCTTTATGAAGTAACCAACCACAGTTCAGCCAAGTGCTGTCCAACCATGGTCCTGACCTGTGAGGCCCAGATTATTCTGCTATTTTTAGACTTGCTTCTTTAATCGCTCTCCCACCCGCCATGAGAAACAGGTTATTTATGGAGCCCTTTTCAGATATGTACCTGCTAACCCTTTGATGTCAAGACATGTGACTTGATTCAGCCAACAGTATATTGTGAGACAGAGGTTGTAGCTAACACTTATCCAATTATTCAGTCAATCTCCTTGAATTAGGATCTCTAAAAGAGAGTGCAAGCTGAAGCTATTAACTGAATTAAGCCCTTGCATGTAATATAATTAAACACCAGTAATCATACATTCACTCGAAGGTGTGACGGAAACCCGTAGTAGTCACTGCCAAAACTAGCACCTGTACACACCGAAATAGCTTTGCCCATGCCACCTTACCTGGAGCATAAACAAATTAAGCTGTTTTAGTCCTTATACTTAGAAATGCTACATGTATGCACCTTGCCCTGAGCTGACATACCTGGCAAAGCAGCTCCAATAGCTTGATTACAGTACAACAACATCAACACCTACAGTACCAACAGAAGATTACAGTACAGCAACATCAACACCTACAGTACCAACAGAAGATTACAGTACAGCAACATCAACACCTACAGTACCAACAGAAGATTACAGTACAACAACATCAACACCTACAGTACCAACAGATGACTACAATACAACAACATCAACACCTACAGTACCAGAATCAAGAGATTCCAACTGATGAGAAACTAGCAATCTGAAAGGATCATTTTCAGCTGAGTATTAAGATGTAAAAATAATTACCACTAAGATAGAATACCACAGAATCCCATCTAAGAATATACTGTATGGGAACAAATAAATGTACCATTTAGAAAAGGCAACATGTTGCAGGACAATGGGGCTCCAAAGGTCTAATATGAACATAAATCCAAATGTTCCAAATATCTGAAAATGCTTGCAGTGTTTTTGTCAACAGTGAAGAGCAATGTTACACCAATGTATTAGCTGGGTGCAGGTCGACTGTCATGCCTCTATGCAGACACTACACCAGTAATCCTTTGCTACAGGGGGAAATGTGCTTTACATTTACATTTAAGTCATTTAGCAGACGCTCTTATCCAGAGCGACTTTACAGTTTAAGAACACGCCATACTCAGCTTGTTAGTTACTAGATCAATTCTGATCTCTGTTGAGGCTGGGACACAACACAGGCTCTATCTTACTTTACAGAAGTTTGATTTATTGATTGAAATGGGCATTGACAGCATGGCTATAACATACACTAATATATCCACCATGCCATGAATTGCAAAAAGCAGCCATTTTATTTTTTCTCTTTACTGAAACCTCGAAGGGCATAGCTATGCATTTAGATGTTTAGCCTTTTCACATTGACAACATTGATTCATCAAGCATCTGAATATCACACCTTTACATTTATTGTCATCTTTGTCAGACAGAATTAGCGTTGTTGTTGTTATTAAGTGTGAGGATGGGAATATTCTGTGGCTTTTCATTGAGGTGTTTCCAGCGTATTGTAATCCACAGTATTGGGAATCCCATGTCTTCCCTTTTTAGAGGTACTGCATTCCAGCATGAAACAGTAAACCAATTACAGAGCTGTTTAACCCTGGCATCACGTGTCTTCACAAAGCCTCTGTTATCCTGTGTGTAGTCCCACCAGTGTCTGTCTTACAGTAGCCACTAAAGATGTCATATTAACAGCATGGCCTGCTGTGTGCATGTACAGTACAGTGCATTGCTGTTGGGCAGTATGGAACATTGTTTAGTACTGTTGATCTACATGGTGTAGAGAGCTTTTACATCCTGGCAGAGGGCTTTGTTGGGCAAGCTTTGAGTGTTTCAAAGCAATCAATGAAAATAGGTCACACACAGCCTTTACAGTATGTGTTGTTATATTGTGACACAGAGGGTGATTCTTGTCAGATGCTTAACATAATACCTGACCTGAGGGACCTTTAACTACACTTCCTCTGTAACATGATCTCTTCCACTTGCACTGCCGTTGTGGCTGGTGGAGTAAGTGAAATGGGTCTTCAGGTTGTTGACTGTGAGCAGAGTGGGGTAACGGATGAACTCTGCATGTGCCTCTAACATGTAACAGTGTCAGAAATAGAATGAGCTAAACACTGTTTTATAGCATATTTAGAAACACAGGGACACTATGCTGAGCTGCTAAACCTTGTGTTGTATGACAGAATGCCAACCTCCATGTCTCAGTCCTGTATCGCATTAGGGGTGTTATGGCACCATGGGGGAACTGCAGCCTTGCAGCAAGAACATGGAAACGCTAAACTCTAACATATGGCTGCTTGCATCCTCCCGTTGTCTCTGCTAATGTCATTCTTAAAACCCCTGCCTGCCTGCCACCCACCATCTCAGCTGTACTTCCACAGCTTGTAAACCATGAGCTCCTCCTGGGCTGGATAAACAACATTTGAACTGTCCGATGCATGGTGTACCCTAGGGATAGGATCTTGTGCAAAAAGTGGATTTTACTTTCATGAACTACAATACACATTAGGCTAGGGCTACTTTTGTAATCCTTTGGCATCACAACATATAAAACCAGAGAGATTAATTCATACTTAGAGGTTTACCCGTCTGTCCAAATATAACATGTGAAATCTTTCTCTAAGGGGTTGATTATACATCTTATTCTGAGTTTACCAATGCAAACATTTAAAATGGATACATTTGGGAATGTTATCTTCTCATGCATAAATGTGCTGGTTATTAATGGTTCTGAAAGGTATTGTACAAAGCCACTGCGTTGAAGTTGAGTCAGTATGGGCTTATGTTTCACTCTGGTTGTAATAGCCCAAAGAGAAAAAAAAACTGCAGGCATTTGTCAGTTTGAAACTCATTAAGACTGCATATCTCACTTAAAGTCTTATGTAAACAGCTATGTGTTGTGTTATCTAATGTTGTTCCTGAATGATCCAGTTACATTACTGTCGCTGTTATGTAAACTCTATGGGTTAGAGAGTGCTCATCAGATACATTGCTGAGTTACAATGCTGTCACTGTTATGTAACTTTATGGTTAGAGAGTGCTCATCAGATACCTTGCTGGTGTGCAATTCAACATTGGCTAGCAGCACAGCACACATATGATCCAAGATGGCGTAGCAGTGAAGACGTGTTTTGTTCGTGTCTCGTGTACTTTTGTATTTTTTGTATTTTTTGTATATATATTTCAACTTTATTTTCAATCTCTTTATTGACTTGTTTATTGTTTACTCCATGTGTAACTCTGTGTTGTTGTCTGTTCACACTGCTATGCTTTATCTTGGCCAGGTCGCAGTTGTAAATGAGAATTTGTTCTCAACTAGCCTACCTGGTTAAATAAAGGTGAAATAAAATAAAAATAAAATGTTTTGTGTCCTGTCCACATACAGCACAACATTATTACCCATAGGGACATATTTGCATCTGATAACATTGTGAATTAATCTCTTTGCATGCAAGTATGCATCTGTTGAAACAGGCCTATGATGTACTATCAGTTTATTTGCTCAAGTTTATTGACACTGAGATAAAAGGTCAATACTAAAAAGGCTGAATTTGGAAAAATAAATGATTAATTCATTACACAGGACATGATATTGAACTCTGAACAGAATACAAAAATCATTTTTGATGCATATTCAGGTTTTCGTCACTAGTTGCCACACCCACAAGGTCATAAACCCCGGCAATTTATACAACTTCTCTTCTTGAAATTAAAATCTGATTTAAAAGCTAACGCTAACATGAACCTTAACCACACTGCTAACCTTATGCCTAAACCCGAACCTTAATTTAAGACCAAAAAGCTACTTTTGGCTCTCATGAATTTTTTCGATAATGTGTTTTAACTTTAGGGTTGTAGTAACTAGAGTGGAAACCCATATTCAGGGTTGCTGGTTGAAAAACAAAAGTAACTACTACTGTTACATCTGTCTATCATGGTGTGACAGATTTTGAGACCTCCTCCAGCCACCCACACTGTCATCAGATCTTTGATTGGTCTGATAGGATGATGTCCCACACTTTTAGTGCTATTATTGGTTCAAGCATCCGTCATTCGAAATGTCTTTGCATGAACTAAATACATTTTAATCGTGAAAAGGGAACAACGCCGGTGTCTACAAGGGGACACAAGTGTTAGGAGGATATGTCTTTGCTAAATGATTGTATTAATGTAATCGATTGAAGCTAGTTTATATTTGCAGCACAATGGTATTAAGGAAAATACTAAAATAGTGTATCGATTTGGACTGGGGGTATTTTATTGTGTGTACAGATTACTGATTAGTTGATGACGTTAGCTGGGCCTTCAATTTCTCTTGTTTTGGCTAGCTTTCTAATTTCCCATTTGGCTAACTTGCGGATTTCCTATTTGTGACTGTAGCTCGCTAGCTTAATTTTGCTTCGTGATTTCCTCCCTTCGTTTTGCGTGAAGGCATTTGAAATGAAGAGAGTGAACAGCCTTCAAAGGTGGGTTAGCTAAAAATGTGGCAGTCATCCAATGTTTGCATTATGATTAATTTAGCTATAGATAGATAGCTGGCGTTTATTTGTTCAGGCAAGTGGTCTTGTTAACGTAAGTGAACCTAGCTATTGGCATTTACTGAGCCTTATTCTGAGATGGATTGTTTGTTTGTAGCCATGAATGAAGCAGAAACATGGTTATTGTATCATGCAGTACTATAGAATACGAGCTACAATGTTTCCCACCAGGAAATGCGATATAGCGCAGGGAAATGGAATCCGGTAAAACATGTCGCCATAATTGTCCAATCATGGCTTTGTAAATAATTGGTATATGTCCTTGATGAAGGGTAAATCTATGTTATCAGAGTGACGCTGAGACTCACTTTAAAATGTGTGGCAAACAAAAACGATTGATCGCAATGTTTAAAAAAAACATACACCTATATGCAAAAGTATAGTTTTAACAATTGCCACTGAACATTTTACAAAGATACTTATTTGAGGAACAGTGCAGATGCAAAGTTTGGTAACAGTAAAATCTCCCTCACTTTTTTATGTGACCACGTTTTTCAAAAACTCTTAAGTACTACGAATTAAGATTCAAAATGATTGCATTAAGAATTAGGTGTCAGCTATGATATGACACCTTGAGTATGAACAAATCTGTTCTGTTTATTGAACTACACTAAGTGAAGTGGATCAATACCCGGTAACAGAATGACTGTAACAGATTGACATCATGGGTCTGTACTATACATGTATAATTATGAATATCATTCTCTTCATGGTGAAGTGTCCTATACAAAGGTTGAAAAATGTAATATTCTCCTTTGCATGTTTGAGTATTATTCTACACACTGGCTATTATTCAAAATGTTATTTTTAAAATGTATTTAACCCTAATGAGCTCTGCCTCCATACTTGACCAAATGTGGTTGGTCCAGACCGGACCAAATCTCTACCAATCATGGATGTCTATGTTTTACAAGTTTGGACATTACAGTAAATTAAAGATATAGTACAGTATAGTGCTGTAGAGTATATAGTTCAATATATCACAGTATATAGTTCAATACAGCACAATATAGTTCGGTCCAGAAGAGTATATTACATTATATGGTATATATGGTATAAACTTCCATCTCTGTGCCCAGAAATCAAATCTTTTGCATATTCCACATTTTTAGGATTTAAAATGGTTGAAAAATGTATCTATGTTTTAATTCAAATTTTTAAAAAACACAGATTCTTAGCTTTCATTTGGAACAAGATGTTATATGCTTCTATAAACTCCTATAAACTTCAGGATAGTGCAGATTGGTCCTTTTACATGGAAATGACCTGAAACTAAGCAACTTTTATTGTTTTTCTTTGGTCAATCACTAAAATGTGAATGTACCAGTAGGCCTTCATGTGTTAGTTATATGCTATTTTTCTTTGAGATGTACTGTATGTCAGTTTCTTGTCTTCTTGTGTTCTTTTCCTGCTTCCTTCAATTGGCATGGCATACTGTTGCATGAACAACCCAGAACAGTGTGAGAACAGCCCTGAATCAGGATAACCTCTAACACCGGTATTGTAACAGCCCCTAGTCCTCCCCGCTACCTGCCCCACTAACACTTGCTGCATGTTGCGGTATGTTTCAGGTTCATGAACAGGCGGGCCTCTGCTAATTGCCGCTACCAGCCCACCTGCTATGAGCATGCTGCAAACTGCTATACTCACGCGGTGAGTTCACCTTCCCTAAGTGTAGGCCTACTGTACAGTCGTGGCCAAAAGTTTTGAGAATGACACATATTCATTTCCACAAAGTTTGCTGCTTCAGTCTCTTTAGATATTTTTGTCAGATGTTACTATGGAATACTGAAGTATAATTACAAGCATTTCATAAGTGTCGAAGGCTTTTATTGACAATTACATGAAGTTGATGCAAAGAGTCTATTTGCAGTGTTGACTCTTCTTTTTCAAGACCTCTGAAATCTGCCCAGGCATGCTGTCAATTAACTTCTGGGGCACATCCTGACTGATGGCAGCCCATTCTTGCATAATCTAAGCTTGGAGTTTGTCAGAATTAGTAGGTTTTTGTTTGTTCACCTGCCTTTTGAGGATTGACCACAAGTTCTCAATGGGATTAAGGTCTGGGGAGTTTCCTGGCCATGGACCCAAAATATCGATGTTTTGTTTCCCGAGCCACTTTTGCCTTATGGCAAGGTACTCCATCATACTGGAAAAGGCATTGTTTGTCACCAAACTGTTCCTGGATGGTTGGGAGAAGTTGCTCTCGGAGGATGTGTTGGTACCATTCTTTATTCATGGCTGTGTTCTTAGGCAAAATTGGAGTGAGCCCACTCCCTTGGCTGAGAAGCAACCCCTCACATGAATGGTCTCAGGATGCTTTACTGTTGGCATGACACAGGACTGATGGTAGCGGTTGTCTTCTCCGGACAAGCTTTTTTCTGGATGCCCCAAACAATCGGAAAGGGGATTCATCAGAGAAAATGACTTTACCCCAGTCCTCAGCAGTCCAATCCCTGTACCTTTTGCAGAATATCAGTCTGTCCCTGATGTTTTTCCTGGAGAGAAGTGGCTTCTTTGCTGCCCTTCATGACACCAGGCCATCCTCCAAAAGTATTCGCCTCACTGTGCGTGCAGATGCACTCACACCTGCCTGCTGCCATTCCTGAGCAAACTCTGTACTGGTGGTGCCCCGATCCTGCAGCTGAATCAACTTTGGGAGACGGTCCTGGCACTTGCTGGACTTTCTTGGGCGCCCTGAAGCCTTCTTCACAACAATTGAACCGCCCTCCTTGAAGTTCTTGATGATCCGATAAATGGTTGATTTAGGTGGAATCTTACTGGCAGCATTATCCTTGCCTGTGAAGCCCTTTTTGTGCAAAGCAATGATGACGGCACGTGTTTCCTTGCAGGTAACCATGATTGACAGAGGAAGAACAATGATTCCAAGCACCACCCTCCTTTTGAAGCTTCCAGTCTGTTATTCGAACTCAACCAGCATGACAGAGTGATCTCCAGCCTTGTACTCGTCAACACTCACACCTGTGATCACTGACATGTCAGCTGATCCTTTTGTGGCAGGGCTGAAATGCAGTGGAAATATTTTTGGGGGATTCAGGACTTTGCAATGAATTGCAATTCATCTGATCACTCGTCATAACATTCTGGAGTATATGCAAATTGCCATCATACAAACTGAGGCAGCAGACTTTGTGAAAATTAATATTTGTGTTATTCTCAACTTTTGGCCACGACTGTACAAAGACTGGTTTTCAAATGTCAGACCTCAATTGCTCTTTTTCCCCATGCTTAATTCTATTGACAGAATTCTACCTGGTGTTGATAGGGTTATGGAGAAAACACATTTGACCAAAAACACTATCATTGTAGACTATACTGAGTGTATGTTACAAGGATAGTTTTCAACAGTTGGTCATGTTAATCTGTCTCCCTTTGTCTGTACCCTGCAGCTACTCATCGTACCAGCCATTGTGGGCATGGCCCTGCTGCACCGTCTCTCAGACGACCGCTGGGAGAAGATCACAGCCTGGGTGTATGGCATGGGCCTGTGTGCCCTCTTCCTGGTCTCCACTGTGTTCCACATCATCACCTGGAAGAAGAGCCACATGAGGTGAGGAATGTTCTATCACACTAGACCAGGGGTCTTCAACCTTTTCTTGCCAAGGGACCCCCTCCCAAGCAAAACGGTGACCCAGGGGCCCCATCATAAGATAGCACTTTTTTTCTTCCTTTTTTTACATGTCTTGTCTTATCAGGTGAATGGAAAGGAGAAGTAAACAACATTTTAAAATGAATAGATTTGTTTGATTATTTTGACCTCTCCACATTCTAATTGAAAGAGGAAGTGTAAACTCAAAGCCTATTAGTTAGAAAGGTAACTCCAAACTCATTTTCGCTAAAAGCAGCTGTTTAGCTGGTTAAACAAAGGTTAGCCATGTGTTGGTAAAAATGAATGTCTAAGCTGAGAGCTTACCAGGTCTGATTACAGTAACCGGTCTGACTACCTGAGTTATATTATACAGCACCCAGCACATAATTTTAATTGCATACTAGGTATGAGTGGGCAGACACAATCAAAGGCCAAAGAGAGAAATACTGAATGCTTGGTCTTGATTCTAGGTCTGTGGAGCACTGCTTTCATATGTGTGATAGAGTGGTCATCTATTTCTTCATCGCTGCCTCCTACACACCATGGTAAGTTCTATTTCTAATACCAATTTCCATATGTCACTTATGGGATGCACCTAAGGGGCGGATCGCAAACTCGAAGTATCCAATCACGCAGCGTCTGTTGGAGACAGCGTGACGAATGAGGTGAACCCCTCTCCTTCATTAAGGTAGCCACTCATGGAATTGGCCAAGATGGCGTCGCTGTGAGAGGGAGTGTTTTCGCGCTCTTCAAAGCAATATTAAAGGTTAGGTGGTTAACAGTCAAATATTGGCTATTAATATTGAAAGAAACTAACTTTTTTATGGACATGTGATAAGTTTAGAGTTAGTTTTTGTCAAGTTGAATGGGAAGAACACGACAGAAAGACAAAAGTAGACGAAATATCCAAGTCTCACAGAAGACGTCTGACATGCTAGCTAGCCACAACGAGGACCAGAGCAGCACGGATACACAAGAAGCCGTGATCTCAAGCAAGAGAAAGAACAAAACTGACCAGGATGAAATCCTTGCAACCTCTTTACCTCAGACCCCAAGTAAAAATCCACCGGTGAAAAAAGTAAAAGAAGACATTTCCATGTCGGAACTTTTCTCTGCAATCCAGTCCCTGTCTACTAAACAAGACGCCACGCTCTCCAAAGTGTCCCTCATAGAGCGGGCTACAGAAGAAACATCAAAGAAGATCGATAATCTGTCAGAAACTGTCAATCAACTACACAAAATTGTGAGCGAGAACAAGGAATGTTCCTAGAGAATGAGCTGAAGAAAATCCAAAAATAATGAGCTGTGTGAGAATGTAGCTGAACTTCAAATGTACTCTCGCAGGTGGAATCTGAAAATCCAAGGTGTAAAAGATGTAGAGGGAGAGGATATTAGAGAAGGAGTCATTAATGTCCTGGGAAAAGTGGCACCATGCATCAAAGACAGACGAAGAGACGTGATTGATGTGGTACATCGACTTGGGAAACGAAGATCTGATGGACCCCCTCGCAATATCATCTTGCGCTTAACTATGCGCCATTACAGAGACATCATATGGAAAATGGCCAAGGGGAACAAGTTTCTGGACGAGGAGAAACTCTGCATCAAAGAAGCTCTGATACCACAGGATCAGGCTGCCAGAGAGAAACTGTGGCCGCTTATACAGAAGGCAAGACAAGAGGGAAAGAAGGTTGGGTTCAAGGGCCCACACGCATTTATCCAAGGACGAATGATTACTGGGTAACTCTGTTGACATTAAGCAAATTGGAACTGTGAGTACTACTATGAGTACAGTTAATGTACTGCCAATTATACATGTACCGTTCGAACTACAACTGATGAACACTTGCCAAGGAAAATGAAGTAAATAGATTTGTTATTCTGTTAACCACCGCTACCTCATCTGAGCATAGTTTTCCGTCTAGTAATCCTCTCAAGGTTCACTGTTTTGTTTTATTGTTCATTAATACTTGTTATCTAATTTGTGTTCTTTCTTTTTTAATGCATCTAATTTGTGTTCTTTATCCAGAGCGACTTACTTTTTTTTTAATGCAGGAGTTTCGTTTTCAATTTTCATTTAGCAGAATGCAGTGGAACAGTAGTGCATCTAAATCTTTTCAGGAGTTACTTTATCCTATCCTAGGTATTCCTTAAAGAGGTGGGGTTTCAGGTGTCTCCGGAAGGTGGTGATTGACTTAGTCTGAATGCTAGGGGTTTGAGAAGTCCTACAAAAAGGAAAGCTTTATTTTTATACTGTAAACTCAGTAATGCAGATTTTGTCCTTCAGGAAACTCATTTGGGTGAAAGTGATTTGAAATTTTGGAAAGCACAATGGGGAGATATGGCCTATTTCAGTCATGGATCAAATCATTCTGCTGGTGTTTTGACACTTATTCACAAGTTTAAAGGTGACATTCTAGAATCCACATCTTCACAAGATGGGCGATGGGTCATAGTAACTGTTAAACTTGACAATGCTGTTTTCATCATCTGTAATGTATACGGACTTAACTCACATGCTCCTAATAAGACCCTTTTTACCCAATTTACCAGGAAAGTACAGAATTTAAACAACAAATACTCTGAGGCTTTTCTAATTATTTCAGGGGATTTTAATGAAACACCTGATGCATCTGCTGATCGTTTTCCTCCTAGAACGAGTCAACCTTCAAAATAGTAACATTATGCAAGGATCTCTGTGTTGAGGATGCCTGGAGTTATTTCAAACCGGATGCTAAGGGTTATACCTGGACCAACAAAACTATGTCACGTAAATCTAGAATAGATTTATTCATAATTTCCCCCTTTTTGTTATAGATGTAGATCATCAGTTGGCTCCCTTTTCTAATCATCACTTGATTTTCCGTAATTTACAAGCCACTAAAAAAATCGAAAGGCACTCGAGGATATTGGAAATTAAACAATACACTTCTTAAAGATACTGATCTAATTGAAAACATCCAATCATTAGCTAAATATATTTTTGCTAGAAAAGACTTGGGTCATGGAAGTAGATGGGAATTTTTCAAATATAAAGTCAGAGTGGTAGTCATTAAATGCGCCAAAGAGCTGATGCACTTAAAGAACCTTAGAGAAAAAGAGATGATGAGCAAGCTTGACAGTTTTCTAAAGAAAGATAATCTATCTGAAGAAGAGGAGTCTGTGTTCAGGTCTTTGCAACTAGAATTAGAACAGACTTACACGGATCTGGCAAAGGGCGCCTTTGTAAGGTCAAGAGCCAAATGGATTGAAGAGGGGGGAAAAAACACTAGTTACTTTTTTGCACTTGAAAAAAGAAACTACAAAAGAAAATCTATAACTGCACTCAAAATTAACGATGTTTTATGCAAAGATCCCATTACAATATCATCATTTGTCAATTCATTTTATGAAAACCTTTGCAGCTCTCAATTTCAGGAAGATGGTTGTGAAAGCTACATTTGCCACATTCAGAATTATGTCCCTGTAATTGAGGATGATTTCCACTCAGTTTGCGATTCACCTGTGTCAATTGGAGAAATTAGAGAGGCTCTGAATTCAATGAAAAAAGGGAAATCACCTGGCCCTGATGGCCTATCAGTTGAATTCTATAGACAGTTTTGGGAGTTACTAGAAGACCCGATTTTCAATATGTTTCAAGATTGCATTAAAAATGGGGAAATGGTCTCCACTATGAAACAGGGCCTTATTTCATTGATTCCGAAGCCCGATAAAGACCCTTGTCTCATTGACAATTGGAGACCAATTACTTTATTAAATGTTGATTACAAATTGATTGCTCTGGTTTATGCCAAAAAATTAAAGAAAGGAATAGATACCATTTATAAATGAGACTCAAACAGGATTTATGAAGGGTCGTCACATAAGATCTAACATTCGTTTAGTCTTGGACCTTATAGATTATTCAGATGCAATTGACTCAGATGCGGTTGTCCTATTTCTGGACTTCTGTAAAGCCTTTGACATAATTGAACATTAATTTCTCTTTAGGTCTCTTAAACCTTTTGGATTTGGTGAACATTTTATTAAAGTAATTCGCATGTTTTACAAAGATATAAATAGTTCTGTGCTACTAAACCTTAATACTTCCAAAATATTTAGTAGAAGCAGAAGTGTACGACAGGGATGCCCAATTTTGCCATTTTTATTCATTTTGGTTGTGGAACTTCTATCTCTAGATATTCTGAATGATGCAAATTTGTATGGCTTAACCATTTTTTTTTAAAGAAATCAAAATTTCCCAACTGGCTGATACTACTCTTTTCCACTCATAAAGCTCTTTTGTGGAATAATTCAGACATAACTGTAAGGAATAAGTCATTGTTCTACCCCAGCTGGCATGAGAGGAATATTGACTTTGATCTTGATATTTTCGACAACAAGGGTAATATTCTCACATATGAACAATTTATAACATTGAAAGAGTTTCCAATACCTTTCAGGGAGTTTATTTCTGTGATCAAAGCCGTTCCCAGTGGTCTAACTACACTAATGAAAACTCATCTAACCTTATTTACCATTATGAACACTGCCTATAATTGTAACATAAAATATATAATATGTTACTATTGCAATGATAACAAAACCACTGAAATTATTGTTATTTTTTTTATTATTGTTGCCAAATACTTTATACAAAATTCTATAACAAAACTACCAATTTTTCTGATTGAATTTAATTCTTATTAAAACACTTACCCTAGTGAATAACAAAAAGAATAACATCTTCATGAATCATTATAATAAGATTTTTTCAGAGTAAATATAATTGCACTTAAATGGTTTCTTTTTTTGTATTTTATTTTTATTGATATTTTTTGTATGTTTGAGCATTGTTAATACCTGTGTTTGGTTTGCTAGAAATGTTTGATATAGCAATGTAAGTTGATTTTTGTATTATGAATTTAAAAAAATATATATATATTTTTTAATGATAATAAGACGGAAGCAACTCTTCAGTAAAAGGCACATGACAGTTTGCCAAAAGGCCCGTAAAGGACTCAGACCATGAGAAATAAGATTCCCTCGTCTGATGAAACCGAAATTGAACTCTTTGGCCTGAATGCCAAGTGTCATGTCGGGAGGAAACCTGGCACCATCCCTACGATGAAGCATGGTGGTGGCAGCATCATGCTGTGGGGATGTTTTTCAGTGGCAGGGACTGGGAGACTAGTCAAGATCGAGGGAAAGATGATTGGAGCAAAGTACAGAGAGATCCTTGATGAAAAGTGCTCTGGAGCAGGTTAGGACCTCAGACAAGGGCAAATGTTCACCTTCTAGCAGGACAATGACCCTAAGCACACAGCCAAGACAACGCAAGAGATGCTCTGAATGTCCTTGAGTGGCCCAGCCAGAGCCCGGACTTGAACCCGATCGAACATCTCTGGAGAGACCTGACAATAGTTATACAGCAACGCTCCCCATCCAACCTGACAGAGCTTGAGAGGCTCCCCCATAAGAATGGGAGAAACTCCCCAAATGCAGGTGTGGCAAGCTTGTATCGTCATACCCAAGAAGACTCGAGGCTGTAATCGCTGCCAAAGTACTGAGTAGATGGTCTGAATACTTACGTAAATGTTATTTCAGTTTTTGTATTTTTAATGTATTTGCTAACATTTCTGAAAACCTGTTTTTGCTTTGTCATTATAGGGTATTGTGTGTAGTGGGGGGGGGGGGGGGCAGTGTAATACATTTTAGAATAAGGCTGTAACGTAACAAAATGTGGAAAAAGTGAAGGGGTCTGAATACTTTCTGAAAGCACTGTATATGAAGACTGTTTTGTGCCAAAAATAAGGGGTTAAATACATTTATCTGGAACTATCTGTTCTACCATGTAGTCAATGCGTTTGTATGGGCCAATAGCAGTAAGGCCCAACATTTTTTATTAAATACATTTTTAATATATTTTTCTGATAACTAAAGAGGTCTTAAAATTCCAAATCAAATAGCAAAATGATCCTTGGTATGACCTTCTTTAAATTAATTCCATATAGCTTAGTAGTAGCTCCAGCCCTGATGTCTCTGTATCGATTGGCCAACTCTGGAAAAATACTCCTATCCCGCATGGCCCCGCTAAGAAACTGCTTCCCACGGTGACGGCCTGCCTCAGAGAGGCTAGGAGCTCATGGAATAAGCCCCTTACCAGCAGCATCCTGAATCGGGGTTCCCTAGCAAGAACATGTATGATCTGGGTTTCGCAACCCTCCCAAGGTGTAGCCGTCACTGACTGACCACCTCCACCCCACACGCTGTGCTGCTAGCACTACAGGCACTTCCCTCCCTGGAAAGATGGATCACTTTATTGCCTCCATTTTCCATAAGTCAATGGACCTTTGGACCTTTTAAATCTGAGACTTAATGTGACCTCTGTATTGTTGGCCTACCAGGCAGAGTTACAGGAGGATGTGGGGGAAGCAACTGGATCCAGGTACTCTGAATCTGGTTTCTTGGGATGAGATCTGTATGGCTACAGATCTAAAGCTCTGTGCCTCCCATAATGCCATCCAAGGCTGTGGTCATACTATGAGTCTGGCGGTGGTGGGAGAATTGGCTCTTTGGCTAAGCTTGTCCAGCTTGACAGACAAAGAAAAAGTGGACCTCCTGGATGCCCCTGTGATACCCAAGGAGTTGTTCGGCCTGCTGTCGCCGCCATGCAGCAGAAGTGCGACGTGTATGGAAGGTAAAACCTTCAACTTCTGCATGCCCTGCAAACCAGACCCTTTGGCAGCCCGTTGGTCACTGCAACTCGTCTTAGCCTCACAGGGGGCTAAGGGGGCCCTAAACCCAGGGGGCCCTAAACCCCAGCGACACAGCAGACTGCCAATACCCAGGCTAAGCCCTTGAACCAAGTCAAACCTGAAGCCAAACAATCCTTTTCTGCGGCCTCAGCAAGGTTCCGCCCTCCTAACCCCCCTAACGGGGGCAAGAAGTGCCAGTCAAACTAGGTCACAGCTCTAAGTGGCAGAGGAGGATAATGTGCAAAGCCTCTCTCGGGTTTAACGTAAGCTGTCCCTCCCCCTTGCGTGACAGTGGTGAGGCACATCTGTAAAAAAAATAATATATATATATATATATGTATATGTATACAGTATTCCCTTTTGCAGCAGCGCACTTTTGTGACATTGCTCACATGGGAAGATGGAGGATGTGCACTCTTACCACGAGTGCCATCCCCCTTGGACTCTCCGCTTGGCACCTTCTCAGGTTTTAGCCAGGGATGAAAAAGTTAGCATGTTCGTTCTCCCTCTGGTCTCTTCTGACATACGGAGCTGGATGACAGATTGACTTCTGCTATTATACCATGGCTTTCTTATTTTTCCTTGCCTTACGGCATTGTTGCCTCAAACTGTCTTTCGCACTAGCAACACAGTAAGAACAGGCTAATGTGGGCACCACCTCGGTGCTACCACCAGGAGGCGCCATCACGAACTGAGCAAGGCAGGGGAGAAACCTTGCACCTTTTTCTGTTTTCATAGTTACAAACAGGAAATCAGGTTTCCGGGGTTCACTTTAAGGATCAGTCTTTTTTGGGCAATTTTATGGCAACTTAGCTCTATTGATAGAAAACTATTTTTTTGAGCTATAGGACAGTCAGTACAGCATTCCATATTCCAAAAATAAGAGGGGGAAATGGTTACCTTTTGCTGGGCCCCGGAGCCCCATATAGCAATATGGTACACTAAGTACAACGCGCTCTGGCGTTTTTCCCTTGTCCCGTTCTTACCTGTGCTTGGTTTGCACAGTCTGAGATTAGTTCAGCTCCACCTTTGCTTTCTGAACGAGAGGCTGAGGAGATCTTTTCTCATTCTAACCCTCCCTTCCGGGGTAGGGCCAAAACAGACCAGACACATACAGGCAACTGCCAGAATAAAGGAAACACCAACACAAAGGGTCTTAATAGGGCGTTGGGCCACCACGACCCGCCAGAACAGCTTCAATGCGCCTTGGCATAGATTCTATATGTGTCTGGAACTCTATTGAAGGGATGCGACACAATTCTTCCACGAGAGGCTTTGATGGTGGTGAAACCACTGTCTCAGGCACCACTCCAGAATTTCCCATATTGGGTGGAGATCTGGTGACTCACACACACACACACACACACACACGCTTTAAACTCCCTATGCTTCTTTGAGACCCCTCTTTCAAAGACAATGAACTAATGGGCAACTGTGCATTTTTATACATGAGCATGATGGGATATGAATTACTTAATTAACTCAGGAACTACACCTGTGTGGAAGCACCTGCTTTCAATATGCTTTGTATCCCTCATTTCCTCAAGTGTTTCCTTTATTTTGGCAGTTACCTGTAGCTGATCTATTGCTTAGGATTAGGATCTGGGTAACCAGCATATTTCATTATTTTGGCTACACGGGTTGCCCCTGTTAGTCATTCCATTGGCCGGTCTCTCTTGCACAAAGAACCCCGCTCGGTGACACGGTATAGCCATACCTATTGCCACCTGTAGTCCAAGAGGATCAAGCAGGTTTTGCAAGAAACATTCATGCTCATATGCCTTCGACCCATTACGAGGTATCCTAGTTAACTGGGACACTCTTTGCCTCTCCCCCCGTGGTGTTATTATGCCCCGGGGTGAGCATGACACTCGGCCTCCCCATCTATCCAGACTGACTCGAGAAGACACTGTTAGACGGAAGGAAGGAAGGTTGTTATGGCAACCACTCAAGGGTAATGCCCTATGCTTTTTCTCTCTCCTAGGCCTGACACCCCCACTCTAAGCAGAGCGATGTAACAGGCTTATCCCTGATCTTTCGACTCCTGCAATGACCAGGTGCACCCTGGTTAGCGGAGACCACTCTCCTGCTCTATAACCAGTCCTGGTAGCCACTGTTATGCAGGGATCCACGGACCCTAACATACGGAGAGATTTGCACCCTCACTCAGTAGCCGTGACCCTCTGAGCATAGCCCGTGGGAGGATAAATCTGAATGCGACATGCCGGCCACTCAAAATCTTTCACAATCCAGAGTGCCAGTGCCCCACATACATGCCCATTGTTTGTAGAAACAGACAACGTGTTTTTTGGAGAAGTGGTGTAACCTACACAGATCATTCCTTAAATGCTCCGTATGCTTCATTGCAGTACTTTTTTTGGACAGAGGGAAGATCTCCAAACGTCCAGTTGACTGCTATCTCGCCTGTCACACAGGTCTCGACAGATGTTATACTTCTCTTTCTAACCCGCTTTACCGTCTGCCCTATGCCTGCAAAACGAATAAGCGGGCTGTACTCACTGGCAGCCAACCCCTTTTTTTGGGGGCACCTCCCTGCAAAGGGAGGCCACCTACATTGTTAACGGCTATATTGAGATAGTGTAGGCTATTGTATTGGAAAATATAATAGCAAGGTTACAGCCCAGAAGGTCTCATTCCACCAGAGATATGACTACCTCTTGGGCACTGGTCTAAGGCATCTCCTTAGGGGAGATTTGCGCTATAGAGTGTTGGGCCACCCCTCATATGTTTGTGGTCTTCACCGACTGGATGTCACTGCACCTTCGTGAGGCATACTCCCTCAGTGTCGTAGCCTCTGAGGGGTGATGCTGTTGGAGCTACCCTGGCTTCAGAGAGCATGGCTGTGTTAGTTGTCCATATCTCATAAGTGAGAGGTTCTATGAGAATATGAGTGAGATGTGTCACCGCTTTTCCCTGTTCGCAAGAGCGCAAGGACTAGAGGCATGGTTGAAAATGACCAGTTGGCTGGCGAATGGCTCCCTTTATTGGGGGAGAGGGGCTCACCTCATTCGCCATTCCACCAGGTTGTCTTCAACCTACGCTGTGTGATTGGATAATTTGAGCCTGTGACCCGCCCCTTCGGCATATCCCGTAAGTGACACGTCACTGGTATTCCCATAGAACCGGGGTTACACAATGTGATGAGGATTCTGTAGTTAGTATGTTTCCCTAGGCTAAAGTGTGGAATGAACATCATCTTTCTCTCCTGCCAGGTTGAATCTTCGTGAGCTTGGCCCACTCGCAGTTCACATGCGTTGGTTTGTATGGCTAATGGCTGCGGCAGGAACGATATATGTCTTCAACTACCACGAAAAGTCAGTAATAATCTTTCTGCATTTTAATTGTGCCTTTTTTGCAATGTAAATATATATATATTTTTTTTTAACTAAATCTTCAGTGGAGTAATTGGATATGTACAGACTGCGGTCTCAATGAATCCTATAACAATGAAGCTGATGAACAGGGCCATTGTTATATCTGCTAAACATCATCACTTTTGTTCTCAAATTTGTAGTTGTTCTGGTGATAAAGTAGGTATTTTCTATATTGGAATATTCTGTGTGTTTTTTGTTCTAGGTATAAAGTTGTTGAGCTCGCCTTCTATTTGACTATGGGTTTTTTCCCTGCGTTGGTTGTGACATCAATGGTAACGTACTCAGTTTTACATATTGCCTTTCTGCTGTAATCTCCTTACTCAGTCACCACCCACACTCACAGCGGAAGTGGCAGTGCTGCTTGCATCTGCTGCTTACTGTTTGCTTTGACACTCTGTTTCAAGCTCTCTGGCAGACGCATTAAAGAAGCATTTCTATGATCTGTGGTTAACAAAATAAGGTCCTAAAAATGCTTCTCTGTGACATCACAGGGTAGGATTAAAAGGGAAAAACTGATTTTCAAAACCTTGTGTTTCTTGCCCAAGGGAGGGTATTTTCTTGCTCCCCACGTCTCCATCAATCTCATAGTGTTTGAAAATCACTGTTTTTAAAATGGTTTAACTTTCGATGTATAAAACTTAGAAATGGGCCGTTGACACTGGAGTTGTGAAAATGAGGTTGGAGTTGTTCTAAGGTGCTCTATCATTTTGCACCTTTGTAATGCCTACCGTCATCTGGTGTTCTTGCAAAAACATCATGTTAATGTGTGTATTAGTGACTTATCAGTAGCATCCATCACCAAGGCGTAGTGATCACAGCCTCCATCACCACCCTTCACTTGTGTACCACTATATCCCTCAAACTCAACTCTGGACCTTGAAGCCAGTCCCACAGCATTTTTTCATTATTCCCCTCTAATCAGGGTCTGATTTAGACCTGGGACACCAGCTGTGTGCAATTAATTATTAGGTAGGACAGAAAACCAGCCGACTCCGGACCTCGTAGGGTAAGAGTTGAATAGCCCTGCGCTATATGATCAGCAGAATATCTGTTGTTCAGCTTCCTATGCCCCCCTGTGGTCTTCTTGTGGTAGGTCACTCAGACCCCAAAGGTTTTTAGGGTTTGTATATGCTGAACCTTGGAGAATAATATTCTAGTCCTTTACATGAGATTTTCCCCAAAATTTTCCACAGAACAACACTGATGGACTGTACGAGTTGGCCTGTGGGGGACTCATCTATTGCCTGGGCGTGATCTTCTTCAAGTCGGACGGGGTCATCCCGTTTGCCCATGCCATCTGGCACGTGTTTGTGGCGCTGGCTGCAGCCGTGCACTACTACGCTATCTGGAAGTACCTCTACAGGAGTCCCCCTGCTAATACTATTCGGGACGCCTGACCCCCACCGCATCAAGTAGGCTAACTGAAAACACATTGCCCTCCAGTGCCTCTCGACATAGGCACCAGCAAATAAAGACTCCCACAACTGCCCACCGAGGATGCAACCACAGCCAGAAAGTTTACGAAAACGACCATGCATTGTTTACTGTTTTCAGGTAGGGAACAGTTTTTCTGTTTATCTTTGACTGTACAAACATTGAACAAAGGTTATTTGTAATTCTGTTTTTGTACAACTGTTATTCAGTTGGAACCCCCAAAACAACTAAAATGATCAACTTTTGACTTCCATTTGGGAATTGTTCTCATCTTCTACACATAATGATACATAGGGCTGAGTTGATATCAGTGCTTTGTATCACTTCACATTCCATAGTTAGTATCATCTGTCATTTGTAGTGATTTTGTCAGTCATCTTATTGATTGGAATGCAGTTGGGAAGAACATTCAATAGAGTTGGGCTTTTCACACTGAGGTAAATGTGCACGGTACACATTGGACACACAATGTCTGAATCAGTATTTATCAGTATCTAAGTGCAGTCTTATTTTTCAGAAGCACTTTTGTATGATAAGAACCACAAAGAACCATTGGATATGATGTTTAATAAGTACTCTGATTTGTGTAATTGTATTCTTTCCCACAAATATGGAGCCTTCAGAAGGTGAGTATTTGAGTTGGTTTAGCTTTTAAAAAGGGTCTCTGTGATTGGACTGAACTTCCAAAAAGATACAATATCTACAGTACATCTGAGATGTCCTGTACTTCTGCACATATCACTGCTGCCACTTTAATGGTATAGTAGATAGTTCCATTATATCACACACTTCCTGATTTAAAAACTCTCCTTACATCCTAAATTACCCTTCTGTTCTTTGTATTAATTTTAACCTGTTATGTGTTTTTGGATCTTCAATGGTACTCCGTTCCCTACCTTTCTTTTGAGGAGTATTTGCCATTTCAGTTGAGAAACTATGAAGACCAGTACCATTATACTATGAAGTTGAATTGATTGAGAAACGTGTCATGTACAACCAACCCTATAATGATTTTTAATGGTTGGTAGATTTATCCATTTTTAGCTTTCTCACTTGTTTCTCAAATTGCCAGAGACAGTTTTTGGAACAGGTGTTCACAAATGTTCCTTGTGTAAAACACTGTACAGCCCTTGGTGAGCATGCCTTTTGTTTTCCCCTCCCTGACATTTTGTGAGCTATGCTAAGTGGAGAAATCAAATGATTTGTGTTATGGATTGTAGCCATTCTGAAATGTCTTGCTCCCTTTACCACAATGTTTTGTAATATTTGTATATTCTGTTTTGGCACATGATCCTGTACTGGCCTTTTTAGGGAAAACATCTGCTTCTTATTAAACTCTCTACTTTATCCATTGGGTGTATTGGTGCTGTACATATAGAAAACAATGTTCACTCTGTAAGAAATAGGTTACTAATGTGTTGATGAAAAATAAATGCCCTCAACATCGTTCCTTTCTTCTCAGTTTGTCCATGTCTTGTAAATGTGTACTAGATCTATAGGTTGAAACTATAGCTGACCTCTGGGGGCTTGTCACAGCACTTCATACAGACAGAAAACACATTTCTCCATTGTTCTGTGTAGGAAACCAAACCTTCATTAAAGGAGTTGCATTTCCCCTTAGCTCATTTCCTCCATGGACAGAATGGTAGCCAGACAGAGTCTCAGCAAGAGACCTTCCAATCACTGACTTTGATGCTTGAGACAACTGCTGGGCCTGGGAGCTTTTTGATCAATCAGACTGGCAGGTGGATGAGGAAAATACACACAAGCCACTGAAATGTTGATACCAGCGGTTTCATTCATTTAGTACCATGTCCTGAACATACCACAACTGACCTTAACCCAGCCACCTGTAAAGGTTTTTTACTCCTTAGAAATACTGGTTATGTGACATTACTTTCCTAAATGTATGCTAAACATTAGGAACAACTTCCTAATATTGAGTTGCACCCTTTTGACCTCAGAACACCCTCAATTTGCTGGGGCATGGACTCTACAAGGTGTCGAATGCATTCCACAGGGATGTTGGCCCATGTTGACACCAAAGCTTCCCACAGTTGTCAAGTTGGTTGGATGTCCTTTGGGTGGTGGACCATTCTTGAAACACACAGCAAACTGTTGAGCGTGAAAAATCCAAAAACCGTTGCGCCCGCCTCCGAATACCACTACCCCTTCAAAGGACCTTAAATCCTTTGTCTTGCCCATTCACCCTCTGAACAGCACAAATACACAATCCATGTCTATTGTCTCGAGGCTTAAAAATCCTTCTCTAACCTGTCGCCTCCCCTTCATCTACACTGATTGAAGTGGATTTAAAAAAGTGACATAAGAGCTCATAGCATTCACCTGGTCAGTCTATGTCATGGAAAGAGCAGGTGTTCGATCCCTGAATGCTGATTGGCTGAATGCCATGGTATACCATGGGTATGACTAAAAATGACTATTTACTGGTCTAATTATGTTGGTAACCAGTTTATAATAGCAATAAGGCACCTCTGGGGCTTGTGGTACATGGCCAATATACTACAGCTAAGGTCTGTTCTTAAGCACGACACAACACCGCCTCAGGCCTTATTGCTTAAGTACTATATAGACTCAGTTTATATAGTAAACTGTTTGAAAATGTTTGACACTAGCAGAAATAACAAGTGTGACACTCATCAAAAGAAACAGAAAATACTTTATTAGACACTATGAATTACAGATCGGGAGGCCAAGGCCTGAATATCATATGTTATGCATTCATTCCATGACAGACAAGACAGAATACTCCTTTCATTGTGTATCTATGTACCCTCTGTGAAACAGTCCATTGGTGTTGCCATTAATACAATGATAATTAGTTAATTGTGTTTTAAATAAGTAGAAAGAAAATGGTAAATATATAGAACATTTGCTGCATTAGATCTGAACCTATTCAAGTGGTGATAATGACAATAAGTCGCTGAGAGACTGAGGAACAGTCAGTGTATTCAAGGCACTGGAATAGACTCAGAATTATGGTTACTTTTTTCCATTCATGGGTGAGGTAGTGAAGTCACTCTACAGGGAGGTATGTGGGCAATGTGTGGACTGGTAATGGCTTTATCCTATTCTTTCATATGGTACATCCATAGTACAGAATAGCATGTTAAAATACATGGACACACACAGCTAACAAAACCCATATCTGTACGGATGGGCTATAGAAATGCGAATAAGGAAAACCACCTCCAGCCATTTCTCTACAGCCAAAACATCATATCTACTCTCACCTTGGCTGGACCATGATCTGCAACAGGTAAGGAACACTACACTGTATTTGGTCAACTGTGAAAGTATTATAGCAGAATTAGAGAGATTTCAGTAAGCTATGCAGTGTCATTGAGAGTAATATCACTCAGGCAGTGGGCTTACTAGAACTGCAAAGGTCGAACAAGCAGACAAACAGCAGCTACAGTAACCTGAAATTGCCCTCCCCTTCATTGTAACATCGTTCTAACTAGTGAGCATAGAGGTGGCTCCAAATATTAGTCATATTAGTTTATATCAGAATATGACTAAAGGTAAACCTTTTCAGTTTTACTATCAAAGGACTCCGGTGACTTATTTTGGTCATCTCTGACTGAAGGGACCCATAACAGGAGTCTAATTGAGACACCTAGTGGTGACATCGGGGACAATCAATAGCAAACAAGTGTTGGCATCTCCTTGGCAATAGTGGGTCTCTACAAAAACCGATTAAAGATCATTTCATACATTCCGTCCTCCATACTCACAACTTTATTTCATGTGAACGTTGGGGAGACTCGAGCTTAAAGCACTACGATTCCATGACACAAGGAACTAAAGGTTACTGATGGCTAAATCTATAGTATATAACCAGGATACAGGAGTGTCTTTGAATAATGCCCAATAGTATCCGTTACTGCTGCTGGATTTGGAGGAATCTCTGTAAAACTACCACATTGTTATGGTTAAGATATCAAAACACTACTATATTGGTTCTTTGAGTAATGTATTTGTATTCTTTAATATAATAATAATATTCTGGATTCTGTGCCTTTAAAATACATAGCCAGTAATGTATAGGAAAAATACTGTACAAAAACCCCCATATAGAATAGCTTTATATAAACATCTCTTATAACCAATGTATCATCTCTGTACTGAATCTTTTGGTTTGTAGTAAACTAATTGTTTGGGATAACCACAGTACTGGACAACACCATTCAACTTTTTTCCCCCAACATCTTTTACATTCATACAGCCATCTTACAGAAGAAGGCAAACACATATCTACAAAAATACAGATATCTCTATTGATTATTAAAAGAACCACTCTTGTTAATCATGCTAAATAAAAAGGAAATAATTCAACCACTTTGCGATTAGCTTGAGGTTTGTGTTCTGAGAAATCATGCTGAAATATTCAAATAAAAACGATGAGATGATAATAATAAGAATAACAATATCAACGACACAAATAGAAGTCATAATAATAACAATTCAATATTTTAAAAAAATGAATCTGTCCTTTAACAGAAAAGATACATAAATATCAGGCAGATTAGACTGAGGAACATTGCACCAGGGCAGATTGTGACACGTGTTAGATGATTGGTGCAGAGAGGGTTAGCGGAGTTGTGGTTGTGGAACAGGCTGCAGCAGAGAGACCACTGAGCACAGGGTGGGAAATCTGTCCACCATCACCATGCTAGCTAGCGCAACTCCCAACAGAAAATGACCGTGCCGTGCAACGCGAGACAAGAGGGTTGTGGGTTCTACTGGAGACCAAGAGGTGCTCTGATTGGGGGAATCGGTGTGGGAGGAAAAACTTGGTAGCATGAATTAATATAGATTTGGAAAAGATTATTGCTCAATGTGTGATAAAAAGAATCGCTGGTTTTTCTTTTCAACTGTACAGTTATACTGAGGTTTGAGAGAGAGGTTAAGTGCTAACAAAGAAAATATTAAAATCACAAGAGTAGCTTATAGTCCTGATGTGATGAACTGATGTTACAGCGCCGCAATAGAACAAAAATGGACACGAAAATGTATAATATTCACGGAAGTACAATAACAAAACAAATTGCAATACGAATGTACGGTACAAACCGTTTGAGAAAGGAAGCTACAGGACATAACAACAGACAGGAACAGGGTCTTAGGTAGGAGGAGAATCCCTCTGAAAACAGCACTGGAAGAACATAAGGATGGGGAGGGAGATACATTACAACAGCTCTCAGTCCTGATCACATGTATAAAACAGGTGAGAAAGGGGGAAAACAAACACCATGGCATCATTTACAAAATGAACAGTGGAAAGAGGGGACAGGGTAGGGATCCGGAGAGTAGGTTGTTGGCTCATTAACACTCAAAGTGCCTTGTAGTACTTGAAAGAGGAAAGTGTGTGTGCATACTGTACATACATACATACATACATACATACATACATACATACATACATGTTTGTACATGAAGGATGAGTGAGAAAACAAAAGGAACAAACAAACGGATGCCAGTGACAGAATTCAAAATGATAGAATCCTATAGGATTATCATGTACAGGGGTGAGGGGCTGGTGTGTGTGGGGGCCAGTGCCACCAAAAGGGAGGCACATTGTCCTTTAAACTCTTGGGTGAGGGGGTGAGAGGGAAGGGTGTGGTGTGGACGTTGGTTTGGGGAGGTTCACAGGGGCCCATGCTGAGCCTCGTATTTGGCCACAATGTTCTTGGTGCGACCCAGTTCCTTCCTCAAGTCGGCCACCTCTGAGCGAAGTGCACCGTTCTCCTTCTCTAGGAAGCCAGCCCGGATGGCAATTTGGTTCTCCTTCAGTCGCCTGGCATCTCGTGATCTTTTGGCTGCTACGTTGTTCTTTCTGCGTCTGGCCCAGTACTTGTCATCCTGGAAAGTGAGGTGAAACACACTGTTGTGATTCATATTTTTTTTTCACACTACCTGTGGTATTGTAAAATTATAAGTGATTCATCTGAGTAATAAACCGTATTCCAAATGTGACCTATTATTTATGTCATCACGCATCTCATTTTCACTTATTACATTTCCATAATGTTGTTTAAAACTGCCTGACACATTTAACCTCCTTTGCACCCTGCAGGAAGCCATCTTACCTCAACAAACAAAATAGTACATGTGATACACCTCTTCCAACATCGTATGACCCGGGTTAAGGGTGAACGGCTAAACCTGTCAATCTAAATCCTGGCCAAGTTCACCTCCTCCCTATCAATACTGAAAAAGCTGCCGGTTTGAGTTTGCGCCAACGCTCCTCCTTATATTGTGGTTTAAAATACTTCTGGTTATTTAGGTGGAATAAGTCCACTTGCTGCTTACATAACATAAGAAAACATGGTGCTTAAAGTTTTTGGCCAAACAAGTGGCAAACCCTTTCAACCTTCCACATAAGTAGGCTCCAGGTAGGTTACCTTGAGATCTTCGGGGATGAAGATCTTGCGTGCCTTTTTGATCATGGGCTGTGGTTTGAGCTCCTCTGGGGCGAACTTGCGTTTTCGGGGGTCAAACATCTCCTGTCCGGGTACGCTGGACAGAGCCAGGTCTGCAGGGTCGGGCTCGTAGCCCACTGGAACTTGAATAGACTCTGGATCGATGGGGCTGGGGGTGTTCCTGGCAGCTGAGGGTAGCACTGCAGGAGAAAGGCAAAGGAAAACAGGTTAGAGGGTCTGCTGAATTACATCTGGGCACTGTTTAGAAGAGACTGTACTCTCTGAAAGAGCAGGCTTTGAGGTGCAATGGTCCTTGAGAAAGTAATGGTTAGAAATTAGGCCTTATTAGACCTCAACTAGTTTCCTTAAAATGAAGGTTCTAGAATCTGCCATTAAATGTAATATAAAAAGCTATGACAAATGTGGCAGTCATTAGTACCCCATACTTTTGAGTTCTCTAGAAAGCCCCCTTTGAAAAGTCCCTAGGAGGGCACTTAGGGGAAACTAACACACGTGTGTCTATTTACATCATAGTATTCTGCCATTCTCTTCTTTAACATGGTTGTGCTTTACAAAGCTGATCCTCTAGAACAGGGGTGTTAAACATACTGTGTGTATGTTACACATACCTGTGTAAGGGCTATTTGACCAAGAAGGAGAGTGATGGAGTGCTGCGTCAGATGAACTGGCCTCCACAAATCATCTGAATTCAACCCAAATTGAGATGGTTTGGGATGAGTTGGACTACAGAGTGAAGGAAAAGCAGCCAACAAGTGTTCAAGATATGTGAGAACTTCTTCAAGACTGTTGGAAAAGCATTCCAGTTGAAGCTGGTTGAGAGAATGCCAAGCGTGTGCAAAGCTTTTATCAAGGCAGAGGGTGGCTACTTCGAAGAATCTCAAATATATTTAGATTTGTTTAACACTTTTTGGTTACTACATGATTCCATTTGTTATTTCATAGTTGATGTCTTCACTATTGTTCTACAATGTAGAACAATAGTAAAAATAAAGACAAACCCTGGAAGGAGTAGGTGTGTCCAAACTTGACTGGTAGTGTATGCATGCATACACTTTAAAATGTCTAAAACCAAATTTAAAATGTGTAGAAATGATAATGGACCTACATTCATATAGTTTCTTGACTGTGTCCAGCTCGCTAATAATCACCAAAATGAAAGCTAGACAGTCAGGGAGCATCGGAAATTCAGAAAACTACAAGACTATTTATTGCAAATTTTGACAGCAAGGAAATGTAAACAATTTTTTGTGCGGCCCTCGGGACCTCGTTGACGACCGTATGTGGCCCCGGGGCCTTGTTGACGACCGTATGCGGCCCCCGGGGAAAGATTTGTTTGACAACCCCTGCTCTAGAATCAATACCAGCCTTGCAAGTGAAGACGGACTATATTCTTATGTCCATCTTATTCTATACATGCTCATCAAGTCAATGACTATTTCAGCTAAATAATTCTACAACTGGCCTTGCCCACAGGGAAGCAAAACAACTGTGGTTGCACCTTTTAACCAACAGGTGGAGCACAGAGAACACAAACACACAGATTTACCGACACACAGACAGACAGACACTCTCACAAACACAGAAGATGTTATTTAAGCTTTTCTGGTGCCCTGTTATCAGTGCCTCTAGTCAGCTGAGCTCAGGCAGACAACATTTTGTCTGTAAATTGACTGAAGGCAACCTCCTCAGCATGTGCCTCTGCAATCTCTCTGTGTATGTTACGTAACACCTAATAGATTTCTATTGCACAGAGCAGCAGGTCAGCAGTTGACACGGTTTCACATTCTACCCTTCATCATTCAGTGGATTAGCAAGCAGAACTGAAGAACTTAATTGGATGGCTTCATCAAATCATCTGTAATTTGATTGGTGGCTGGCGGTGAGCATCTTATGACAGTAAGCTAATAGAGCCCAATGTCAGTGTATTTACTTGACTTAAACAGCTTGACAATTACAACGATTCACAATCGAAGGACTGTAGTCTTTTGTAGTTGGTTTCAAAACGTAATGAGGAATGAAAGAAATACAAATTCTTCCTGCTGACGGTGAAAACACTTCACTCAAACAGAATTCAAAGGCCGACATTTTAGGTCACTTCCTACGTCATTTATCACTCCAGTGTTAATCTGCAAAATTGTATTATTCGCCTACCTCCTCATGCCTTTTGCACACATTGTATATAGACTGCCCATTTTTTTTCCTACTGTGTTATTGACTTGTTAATTGTTTACTCCATGTGTAACTCTGTGTTGTCTGTTCACACTGCTATGCTTTATCTTGGCCAGGTCGCAGTTGCAAATGAGAACTTGTTCTCAACTAGCCTACCTGGTTAAATAAAGGTTAAATTAAAAAAATTAAAAAAATTTTTTAAACGTCATGACCCAGCTTCTCTGTGCTTTAAGCTGGCTATGGCCTTAAGCCTTCTGACCTTTGGTCACAGCAGCATTTCTAGCTCCAGCCAGTCCTGGCTGAGATTTAAGCAGAGGCCAACATACAGGTCTGACCTGCTTGTGCGTTATGCAGAAGGAAGTAAGACAGCTACTCCAACCCTTTCAGAAGAGAAAACAAATATGGATGAATATGTATGCCCTCACTACTATAAGTCGCTCTGGATACGAGCTTCTGCTAAATTACTAAAATGTATACACGCAAGCGTTACCAGTGAATCACTGCATCAGTAGTCACCGACACATTAAGCTAAAATGGCTGACCATCCAAAGTGATACTTCAGCGGGGGTCCAAAATCAATGCCTCATTTTAGTGAATTGTCAACAAACACGTTGGCTGCATGTTCGTCCCCAACAAAGACAGGCCACTGACTTAACACTGTCAGCTTAGTGCCAAGCTACTTACAAGGGCTAAATCAGACGCTGTCCAAAACAATCTGTCAAAGGTTATCACCTGTATAAATAACAAGCACTGTGGCCCAAACATCTTATCACTTTAACCATTAATTCTGACCAGATTACTGGAGTAAAAATACAGTGACATGCTTTACTGGCTAAGAGTGGCCTGGTGAAAAGCCTGGCTGATAGTGCCCTATAGAATTTGGCTGTGACCTCTCCTCTATGAACCTCCAATAGGAAGAGACAACACACACCCGTCTGACAACATGTGTCAAACGTCCACCAAACATAGCTAGAAGGTAAGAGCTCTGTGTCTTGTTCCTTCTCCTGTAGGTAAATGCTCAGATTTGCATTGTGTGGGTGGGTAGTAGTACCAGTGCAGATGGGATGGAGGGCTAAGATGGCTCTGACCTGACTCTCACCTGCATGTTCTTCCTCTGACTGCTGGACAGTCAGGAGAGAAACTCAAACCCTCTTAAAACTGGTTTGATTTTCATTAACATGTTAAGCTTGACCCCTAAGGAATGACAACATCGAGTCTGTGCCCTTTCCAACCAATCTTCAAAATGAAGTGTGAGCTAGTAGGGGATTCATATTATTGTGTTAAGTGTTTACTGTATATGAATGTGATGCTAAACAACATGGAGTCAACAGAACTAACCATACCTCCCCTTTATCTGTTTACTATAGGGAGAGGATTTCCATAGGTACCACACACCTTATCAGACAGTCACTTCCATGGCACACAAGTTTAGACCTGACCTTTGACCTCGTCTACGTTCCACTTCCCTTTTGGCCCCTGCCAATAATACAATGTGGGCCCCTTATTGAACCAGCAGTGGGACCCGCCCATCGCTAACTCCACTGGATATCTGCTGTGATAACAAAGCTATCTCAGGCTGCATTGTGCTTGCATGCAATATGGAATTGGGAGGTTGGTGGGGCGGGCTAGGCTGGAGGTGTAAATGATAGCAGTATAGCCTTGACCATGTGATCTCATCAGGGTTCAGCATGTGCCTCTGCTATGGCTCTGACTGGGATCGGTCTGGTGAGGGACAATTAAAAGGAAGGAGGAGATGCTCATGCCATGACAGTGAGGAAATAAATACTGAGAGGAACATTGTGGTCACTGTACATACACTGACGAAGGACATACATATGGCTGTGTTTGGCATGAGTAATGTCATCATTAGAAACAAACTATTACACTTCTGTCTGCGACTACTTTCAAGGGACAAGCTAAATCATCTTAAAATATGTCAAACAGAATGTCATACATCAGAAGAAGTTGTGAATGTTTTGTTTTTTGTCCATGGCAATTGTGAGGCTATTTTTGGAATGGATGGGAATTTAGGGCATTTGCAATTCATTCAAATGTGATTGCGAATCACAGTAAAAGCATGCTGGGTGGATCAGAGTAATAGTGGGGGGGGGGGGGGGGGGAATTGATACAGTAGAGTATCGTAATATTAATACTATTTATGACAATATATACATTTTATGACTCCAAGTATCAATTCTCAACAACAAACCATTTGTATATTTTCTGCTAGGTAGTTGACGTTAGCTGGCACTAGTCGGCTGTACCTGTGCCAAAACGTTGGTATTTCTCCTTCTATAGCTTTGGCCTCAATCTTCTATTAAATGGTGAGCCAACATGTTTTCAGCACATTTGTTTCCATGACGGATCAAAACTAATTTTTATCATAGGTCTCGTGTCCCCCTGCAGCAGACATAGTGAGCAACATGCACTGTGATAGTCTCAGAGGTCCGTTAAAAGCGCAGAGAGCATCATGAAGAACAAGGAACACACCAGGCAGGTCCGAGATACTGCTGTGAAGAAGTTTAAAGCCGGATTTGGATACAAAAAGATTTCCCAAGCTTTAAACTTCCCAAGGAGCACTGTGCAAGCGATAATATTGAAATGGAAGGAGTATCAGACCACTGCAAATCTACCAAGACCTGGCCGTCCCTCTAAACTTTCAGCTCATACAAGGAGAAGATTGATCAGAGATGCAGCCAAGAGGCCCATGATCACTCTGGATGAACTGCAGAGATCTACAGCTGAGGTGGGAGACTCTGTCCATAGGACAACAATCAGTCGTATATTGCACAAATCTGGCCTTTATGGAAGAGTGGCAAGAAGAAAGCCATTTCTTAAAGATATCCATAAAGAGTGTCATTTAAAGTTTGCCACAAGCCACCTGCGAGACACACCAAACATGTGGAAGAAGGTGCTCTGGTCAGATGAAACCAAAATTGAACTTTTTGGCAACAATGCAAAACGTTATGTTTGGCTAAAAGCAACACAGCTCATCACCCTGAACACACCATCCCCACTGTCAAACATGGTGGTGGCAGCATCATGGTTTGGGCCTGCTTTTCTTCAGCAGGGACAGGGAAGATGGTTAAAATTGATGGGAAGATGGATGGAGCCAAATACAGGACCATTCTGGAAGAAAACCTGATGGAGTCTGCAAAAGACCTGAGACTGGGACGGAGATTTGTCTTCCAACAAGACAATGATCCAAAACATAAAGCAAAATCTACAATGGAATGGTTCAAAAATAAACATATCCAGGTGTTAGAATGGCCAAGTCAAAGTCCAGACCTGAATCCAATCGAGAATCTGTGGAAAGAACTGAAAACTGCTGTTCACAAATGCTCTCCATCCAACCTCACTGAGCTCGAGCTGTTTTGCAAGGAGGAATGGGAAAAAATGTCAGTCTCTCGATGTGCAAAACTGATAGAGACATACCCCAAGCGACTTACAGCTGTAATCGCAGCAAAAGGTGGCGCTACAAAGTATTAACTTAAGGGGGCTGAATAATTTTGCACGCCCAATTTTTCCGTTTTTGATTTGTTAAAAAAGTTTGAAATATCCTATAAATGTCGTTCCACTTCATGATTGTGTCCCACTTGTTGTTGATTCTTCACAAAAAAATACAGTTTTATATATTTATGTTTGAAGCCTGAAATGTGGCAAAAGGTCGCAAAGTTCAAGGGGGCCGAATACTTTCGCAAGGCACTGTAGGTCTATTGGAATAAAAAGGCAGCAGAATGTGTTTTGTGTGAGAGTTCAACTTCTATTTAATCTGAGGATGTTTACTGATAATGATGTCAACTCATATCCATAAAACCCCAAGAAGTATGGGACAAATAATATAGGTCCCACCGAGCAGAGACATGGTAAACATGAGCTTCTGTTATACACTGGAACATTATAAAAAGGCAGGTTTCCATACAGTGTGGAAGTGATTATAAGGATTGTTTTTGACACACTGTGCTCTACCAACAATGTTAATGAGAAGATATCACAAACACCAACCAAAATACATACCAAAGTTACTATATAACACAAACCAATGGGCACACAGAAATATTCCTGTTAAACATATAACATACTTATAACTGATGTGATAATCAAGTATATGTAAATAAGGTGTTAAATAAAATAGGGTCATAAAGACAACTACCATCCTCATCATTAATTAACTAGTTTCAAACTAAAACAATTACAGGCAATAGAATCACTGTTTTCCCCTCGACTAGAAGATTCAGATAGGATGTCAATTTTTTAGCAACAAAGAATTGGCTAGCACAAACCAGATCACATCTGCCTGCTCCAACAAACACACCAATTACACTGACCATCTTTATTCACTCCCCCACTTTCAAGAGGCTGAAACCATGACAACTAGCCTTGGGGAAGATGTTTGCCTTGGTGATGCCTGTAAATAAAGGTATGTTTATCCTCACACCTCTAAATAACTGGGTACCAGGAATGTGTGTTTCATTAAGGAGGAACGTTTTACTTGTTTCTGGTTGTCTCTTCAGTAGGCAGCAACAGATACGTCAGGATTCACCTTAGGCAAACAAAGCAAAATAGAGCATTGCGTGCCAAACAACAAAATGAGCCAAATCTAAATCAATATTGGAATTTCATCAGGTATGTAGTAAAACTGTGAATGTTTGTTGACAAAAACTACACAGTTGAGGGATCAAAACTACAACCCACCCAAGTTGTACAACTACTGTCCCTCCAGTTTAACTTTCTAGTACTTGGCACAATGCCACTCAAGCTCCAAAGTCCCGTGCCAGAATTGTAGAAGAAATGTCCTAGCATACTCAAAGCCCCTGAATTAGCCTAAATACTGAGAAACCTCTATCTGTGCTTTTGGTCAGAGTGGAATGGGGTATACAGTAAAGGAGAAAGTTCAGTGTTGAGAAGACAACCTGGTCATGGTTTGCATGCTGAGTACACCAGGTGGATAAACAGCACCAGGGGCATATTATTACAAAGCGCAACAACTAAGGCTTTGACCATAGAGATTTGCCCTAATTTGAGAGCTGTAGGAGGGTTGTGTGTGTGCACGTGTGCGTTTGGTTGACCTTGCAGATGTTAGCCCTTGTTTGAGAGTGTTCCTGTGCTGTGTGTTGTGAGTGATATGGTCTTTTACCTGCTCTGGCTGGGGGGCTCTGGAGACAGTTCTGGGAGACCATGGCTGTATGAACGGAGGTAGTGGCGTGGCTGCTGAGGTCGACCACAGAGGGTATGGGGAGTGCTGGGGAAACCTGCTGGATAGTGGGCTGCCGGGACTGCTGTGGCTGGTTTTGGTTATTCTGAGCTGAGTTTGCGGGGATGCCATTCTCTGACAGAAACTCTTCCAGGTCCATGTACTCTAGCTGAAAGTTGTCCCCATCATATGGCAAGGTCTTGTCCCACAGGGTTGGCCCTAGGAAGGCCGACTGTGGAGTATTGGCACCGCCTTCCTCATCCAACTTTTTCTCTTTCGCATTCTTCTCTTTTCCAAAACCTGCAAATATTTGGAGAGAGTCATATCACTGTTAGACCAAAACAGCCAAACAATGCCTTTACAATGTCAAAACGGCTAAGCCAATAAAAGGCTACGTTTTTTAAATTTTTTATAAATAAATGTCTACTTGAGCCGTATTTGAATGTTTATATACTTGATGCAAATAGATAAATAACCAAACTACAGTAAACACCCCATCAACTCCAATAGCAAAAAAAAAAAAACCTCTAGGGGACAACCTCCAGTCTCAGGCAATATATTTTAATTTCTCTTCAACCTATTTCCAGAAGTTTTAAAGAGTTTTTCAAATCTTTATCTATATATTCCCTATCAAGTTGTTGACAAATAAGTACTAAATGGTTTCTAGACTGGCTAGTCTTTGGAATACTACCTATAGTGTATTTACAGTAGATTACAAACTTCCCACAATGTACTACTGTTGGACTTGTTTTTACCCTTTAAATGTATTTTTGTAGTAGTGTTGGGAAAGTTCTCAAAATGTCAGTTCTTTTAAAATGTTAGATAGAATGTAGTTGATAAAACAGCGGTTGTTTGATTGGTAGAAGATATTTCTGTTCTGATTTAAACAGCAGAGAAGTAGACCAAGATGCCATATCCTCTAAGTTTTTGCCTAAGTTGTTGGGAAAGTGGTCCAAATAGCTGATGTGTCAAAAGTCTAAATGTTTACTCATTGTCTCATGGTAGAAATGTGCTCACCCAGTGCTATAAATGGTATATTTCTGAAACTTATATGACAGTTGATTCAGGCTAGCCTAGTGGTTCGAGCGTTGGACTAGTAACCGGAAGGTTGCAAGTTCAAACCCTTGTCGTTCTGCCCCTGAACAGGCAGTTAACCCACTGTTCCTAGTCCGTCATTGAAAATAAGAATTTGTTCTTAACTGACTTGCCTAGTTAAATAAAGGTAAAATAAAAAAATAAAAAAAGTGGGAAGTTAGCTCATCGAATGCAGTGGATAACCATTACTAAAACAGCTGTCACTTTTGATCAGAAGAAGATCATTCTGTTCTGATTACAGATTTGAATGTGTTGTCACGACACCAGAGTTTTGACTTCGATACCAGGTTTAGTATCATGATACCAAAAATGATACCAATTGAAAAAATTAAAAGGGTATTAGCCAGTCACAGAATGGTAATTGATCCAGATGGATCTTTTGAGTCCATTATCATTACATTTGTACAAATGTTTTAATGTATGCATTAATTAATTAAAAAATAAATGTCACTTCATAACATTATGGTCATCGTTTATTTGAATGGTAAATCTCTAGTCTATTGATAAACTGGGTAAATCAAGATGTAGCCTATGTCTATTTACAATACAAGTGAATGCATATTCAATAGGAGTGTGTCCATGCATTGAGTTATTGACCTTGTCTCGGCTGATTTCATTGGAATACAGATGAAAACCAATCTGTTTCCATTTGGGACTTATTTTAAAGTATGCACGTTCTCTTTAAGACCCATGACGTCATTCACACATGCACACACTTTGAAAAAATGTATTAACAGTTTCAACATTTCCACATGCTGTTTTTCATTATTCAAGTGTGTTAACTTATGTGCAGCATAAGTGGTGATGCAGCTCAGACTCGCAGTGGTTCCTCCTGACAGGCTTGGGCTAGCAATGAGTAAGTGGAGCAGGCACGGTGCTCTCGCGCTATAAGGGGACATCGGCTACGCTGATAGACAGACTTGGTCCTACCTCAATCCGTAGACGACATGAGACATGACAGAAGTACCAAATATAACAAAACTGCTGGTACCCAACCGTTTTTCAGGTTCTAGTATAGAAAAAGTACTGAAGTTTCGGTGTATCGTGAAACACGCATCTGAATAGCAGAGAAGTAGACCAAGATCTCATACCCTCGAAGTTATTTTTGTCTAAAGTGCTGGGGAGTTCGGCCAAAAAATATGTTTTTTCAGAAAATGCAGTTGATGCGGTTACTAAAAGAGCTGTACCGTTTTATCGCAACAATATATTTTTGTTATAATTTCAGATTTCAATAGCAGAAGTAGAGGAAGATGCCATACGCCCTAACTTTTTGTCTAACTTGTTGGCAAAGTGTCTATGTAGCTGATTGTTGTCACAAGTTATTGTTCACAGTGCATAGAATGTTGGATGTAATGATGTCACAATGGGACCTTTAGAATGTTGAAATCCCTTTAGAGTGGATGGAGGACAAAACGAAGGGCAAAAAGCTTTATAGTTTATAAAGTGCATCCAAAAGTTGTATTCAAGCACACTGGTCCTGACCACTCTGCACGTTTGAATGATGTTTATAGCTTAAACGGTGTACGAAAAATAGCACTCCAAATAATAATAAGTACTGTATGCCAAAACTTACAGTGGGACGTGTTCTGTCGTAAATCACATGAATTAAAGGGATAGTTGCTACACTGTATCCTTATCAGTCCAAAGCTGTCATACCAGGAATGTATTTTTGACATTTAATGACAAATTGCAACCATCATGGATCATACTGTACTCCTTCCCGATCTGGCTAGATGTAGTAGTACTAATACATTACACTTAATGCGGAAATCAGCAGTATAAACAATAACAAAGCGAATCCCCGACACTGGTTCGGTAAAAAGCTGAGGGATGGGGCTAGAGAAATGTAACCACCGAAATGCATAGACATTAAGAGTTTGAGTTATGGATACAAGGATTGATTACCATCCATGATATCAAAATTATAGTTTTAACCATGTTAGGGCTATATAGTGTTTGTTTACAAACATTGGATTAAAACAATCTTATATTTGGGGTTCTGGTATGACAGTTGAACTAAGCTCATGAGGCATTTATAAATTCTACTCTTCAAGAATCAATGAATGTTTAAGTCCAACAATGGATGTAGCAACAGTGATTGTCCCTTTAATTTACACTTGAATCAACGCCAATTCTTAGTAAACAAAGGTGAGAAACACCGGGCTACTGAAATATTGTAGCCATCCGAGACGTTGTTTTTTTCTGCATTGTATCTTGCTTGCTCACGCGCTGCAACACTGACAGATCATGCTTGAAAGCGAGAACGACAAAACAATCGTCTCAAAACTGAATGTAAACTACCACGTAACAAATGATTTGATGTCTGCGTTTTGTTTACCTTCATGGTGAAATGGCAGCTTCATTGGATTCTCCAACAGGGATTTCAGTACGCCATTAGTTGGAGTTTGGAAAGATGAGTTTAAAGGAACAGGTCTGGCCATTTTCTCCATTGGTCTGGAGGACGATAGTATAGCGTACAATTGCTGTTATTCCAAAAGAAGACCCGCGTTTGAAAATATGTTAAACAAACACCAAACGTCAATGCTTGACCCAACCTGTAGTTCAGACCGAGAAATTGATATCCGCGCAGAAAATAACAATTAGGGGTTTCGTCGAACGACGCTAGTTCGAGAAGGCAGAGAACTAACTGGATGTGAAGCTCAAGATGGTTCACAGTCCATTTGTGGACACCTATGTACATGACGTCAAACCTTTGGCAAATACTTGAATACCGACTCTGCGAATGAGAAGGAGGGACTGACCACTGCTGAATTGGGAACTTTTTTGTTTCACGGTTTTTTCCCTATCATTTTTTTCTCAGCCCTTTTCTCCTTGAAAATATATATGTCAATCATGTTAATTGACAGATTACTCCGACATGGCGAACAAAATCGTTGTACTACCCACATCCATTAGCCTTGGTATGTAGTGCAGATCCATAGATTGAGCCCCCCCCCATACAGTTCTCTCTCTCCCAGTTAGGCTACACTATTCTGTTATGTACTATATGTTTGTTCATTCCATGTGTTGTTGTTTGTGTCGCACTGCTTTGCTTTATCTTGGCCAGGTCGCAGTTGTAAATGAGAATTTGTTCTCAACTGGCCTACCTGGTTAAATAAAGGTGAAATAAAAGAAATGAAACACTGGTGACAGCAGTGGGCTCATTGTGGTGTTCTCTCAGGGCCTTGTAAGCATGTGAAGCTTTGAGTGTGAGGACAGCCGGTGTCCTGGCTAAATTCCCAATCTGGCCCTCAAACCATCACGGTCACCTAATAATCCCCAGTTTACAATTGGCTCATTCATCCCCCTCCTCTCCCCTGTAACTATTCCCCAGGTCGTTGCTGCAAATGAGAACGTGTTCTCAGTCAACTTACCTGGTAAAATAATGGATAAATAAAATGAAAATAAAATACAACCCTTCTTTAAAGAGGTGGAATATTGTAATTTAGGCCTACTGCAATGTGGTGTAGTGAGCTTCGTTGGACATATACACAGAGGCCTGTGTTATTAGGTACTCAGCTCTGTAATAGGATATGGATCAAGCCCCCATCATAGCTCTCTCGCTCCTGTACATTCAATAGATCATTTAAAGCTCGTTTCCACCAAACTGGTAACTATTCAACTCTAATCATTTGTCACACACACACCGCATAGTTGTAGTGAAATGTGTTGTTTTACAGGGTCACCCATAGTAGTATGGCACCCCTGGAGTAAATTAGGGTGGCACCCCTGGAGTAAATTAGGGTGGCACCCCTGGAGTAAATTAGGGTAAGTCAGATTTTTCACCTTGTCAGCTCAGATATTCAAACCAGTGACCTTTCAGTTACTGGCCCAACGTGCTAACCGCTAGGCTACTAAAAATAGTAGGCTTATAACAGGTGTGCCAACTGTACATTTCTTAACCTTAGACCTATAGACCTACTATTGGCCACAGAGTAATTGAATTAGACAAACATTTATTTTATCTCTATTATGCCCTACAAACATTTAACCTATGGTCTACAACAGCCCTCTACACTCATTGTATTTCTTCAAACCAATCAATTAGAATGTTAGTACAAAAAAATTCCCAGGACATCTACAGCACCCAATGTCACAGGAAAGCAAAAAAGAACATCAAGCACATCAGTCACATGCGCCGAATACAATAGGTCTAGACCTTACAGTGAAATGCTTACTTACGAGCCCCTAAACAACCACACAGTTTAAGAAAATAAGAGATAGAACTAACAAGTAATTAAAGAGAAACAGTAAAATAACAATAGCGAGACTATATAGACAGGGGGTACCTATACAGAGTCAATGTGCAGGGGCACCAGTTAGTTGAGGTACTATGTACATGTAGGTAGAGTTAAAGTGACTATGCATAGAAGACAACAGAGAGTAGCAGCTGTGTAAAGAGGGGGGGACTGCAAATAGTCTGGGTAGCCATTTGACTAGATGTTCAAGAGTCTTATGGCTTGGGGGTAGAAGCTGTTTAGAAGCCTCTTGGACCTAGACTAATGAAGCTGGTTGAGAGAATGCCAAGAGTGTGCAAAGCTGTCATCAAGGCAAAGGGTGGCTACTTTGAAGAATCTCAAATATAAAATACATTTTGATTTGTTTATGACTTTTTGGGTTATTACATGATTCCATATGTGTTATTTCATAGTTTTTATGCCTTCACTATTATTCTACAATGTAGACAATAGTAAAAAATAAAGAAAAACCCTGGAATGAGTAAATGTGTCCAAACTTTTGACTGGTGCTGTATATTAAAAGTCAAATGTATGTCCCGGATAGGGTCCATATCAAGTGAATGATTGGCCTATGTTGGGATCCCTATATCTGAAAGTTTGGGAAACAACATCAGTTCACCTCAACAGAGGAGCTGAGTCTAACAACTTGATAAAACATAAATAAATATCTAGTTTTATTGGCTAAGTTGCTTTAAAAAAAAAAGAAGAGTAAATTCAGGCCATATTTCAGTCATGGCTTGTTGTGGGTGGTAGTGGTAGTGGTGGTTGAGATGGATTTATTCCTCAGATAGAGTAGTTCTGACTAAAACTGCACCATTCTACACAGCCTACCAGAGTGGGAGTACATAGATCACAAATACTGTATGTGAGAACCTTACTTTGCCTGCAGCCATTTTTGGGGTTCTTGTGAATAGGGTTGAAATGATCAGTATATCCAAACACACTACCCTGGACCTTTCCCCCTCACTCCCCCACAACCAAAATATAGAATTGAAGATTCAACTGGTTGAAATGTGCAAAATGAATCCCACAGCTTAATTTGAATTGTACCGACAGAGAGGAGACTATGGTTTTTCAAGAAGATTGTCCCACTTAGCCGTGGAAGTCATGTGAATAAGAATTCAGGGGCTGGACAGAAAAAGAACAACTCACTGAAACGAGCCACAGTACAGTAGCTAAAGGCCTGTGGAAGGGACTGAAACAAGCCACAGTACAGTAGCTAAAGGCCTGTGGAAGGGACTGAAACGAGCCACAGTACAGTAGCTAAAGGCCTGTGGAAGGGACTGAAACGAGCCACAGTACAGTAGCTAAGGGCCTGTGGAAGGGACTGAAACGAGCCACAGTACAGTAGCTAAAGGCCTGTGGAAGGGACTGAAACGAGCCACAGTACAGTAGCTAAAGGCCTGTGGAAGGGACTGAAACGAGCCACAGTACAGTAGCTAAAGGCCTGTGGAAGGGACTGAAACGAGTCACAGTACAGTAGCTAAAGGCCTGTGGAAGGGACTGAAACGAGCCACAGTACAGTAGCTAAGGGCCTGTGGAAGGGACTGAAACGAGCCACAGTACAGTAGCTAAGGGCCTGTGGATGGGACTGAAACAAGCCACAGTACAGTAGCTAAGGGCCTGTGGATGGGACTGAAACAAGCCACAGTGGCCTGTGGAAGGGACTGAAACAAGCCACAGTATAGTAGCTAAGGGCCTGTGGATGGGACTGAAACAAGCCACAGTATAGTAGCTAAGGGCCTGTGGAAGGGACTACTAGGTGGGGCCCACTAAGTACCTTTAAGATACATGATATGGATAACATTGGGTCTTAAAACATTCCTTCAGAGCCCTTGATATTGACCAACTATTTTGGGACTTAGCATCATGTGCAGCTATTGATTAGAACCACTTGACATGATTTATTGTCCACCACAGCCAATGAAAAGTATATTTACCATTCAAAATTATTGATTTTATTTGCAATTCTTATACATTTAAATCAATTTCAGTGGCCTAATGTAGACATATTGCAAATCAGTGAGGTGCACTTGCCATCTCGAAAGGATGTTGTGTTTATTTGATCTCATAGATCTACCAACCCTGTTCTAGCTCTGGCCATGATGGTTAGACCTCCGCCTTAGCTGCACTAGCTGTGTCATGTTCCCCATGGCTCCCCACCTGGGCGTAGGCTTCCTGTGAAACTACTGGGCCTGAAAAAGAAAACATGACAGATCTCACTCGGCCTGTCTGAGGAGCTAGATGGGAGACCAAGCCCAGAAGGGTTTAGAATCCTCTCCTCAGTAGTGGCAAGCTACTCAAGCTGGAAGTTTTCATTGTTTTAATTCCAACTTCGTTGTGCACTGTGTATTTTGTACTTTTAAATATGCAGTGCACTTCAACTTGAAGTTGAGCCTGTGAGAAGAGTCACATTTCAACATTCTCTTTGTCATGTTTCAACTGGACCATAGCATAGCTCTATCCTTTGTGTGTGTTTTTTTTTTACAAGGACTAGTGATGGATTACCAGTAATACAAGTGTAAGTATTGATAAATGCAGTCAATTTGACTGGCTTTTAAAGTACAGCTGAGAGTAGACTTGTACATTTCACAGTTGGCCCTCCTTACTCTGCTCTATGCAATGCAGATATGCCACCGTGCCACAATGTCACTGCTGTGGCTTAAGTGCATGTTACTCAAGGAATATATAATTGATTAATTGTTCATAAAGTGTTGGTCCCCTCCATTTTCTATTTATTTTGTTATGTAAGTGCCCGATAGTACTGTTTTGTGAAATACATGCAGAGTCTAATTCAATGCAACATCCCCCTCCCTGTGTTCCCCCTGACAAGAATTCACACTGAGGGTTCAGATGTGGTTTTGGGCAAGATGTGGCACACAGAATCCTGCAGCACGGTGAGCTAGGGATAACGGCCTGAGTCTGCGTGCAATTACTCTGTGAAATGTTACATAACATGAACAGTTTTCCGTTGAAAAGAGCTTCAGCTTCATTTCAGCTTCTGCAGCATGCTACCCTAGACCTTCAGGCCTGCTGGGGTATTACAGTACAGCTTTTTATCTCATCGTGTTTATTCATTCACAATATCCTTTTTTCACAGAAAGATGACGTGACATTGTTGACCTCACGACCCCTGGCTATTTCAGGCACATCATATACGTACAGTGGCTGATGTCAATCCTTCGGATTTCGTTATATTCCCAAGGGGAATCCAAGTGGCCTGGGCCAACGCTAAAATAAACCTTATTTAGGGTTGGTTATTTTTAGAGGAGTGTAGTCGTCAAGATGTTCTGTGCTTATATATAGTTTTGAGTCAATTTGAGTGAGGCGTCCTCAAAGATAATCCCAGATTATGGAGACATCTGACCTACCTGGAACCCTGCTCCTCCTTCTCCAAATGGAAGCACTTCAAGGAGCTCATTCTTTACCACAGTATTGCAACTCAAACATCCCCAAACCTGAGAGATTGCCAAGGGTTACACCAAAACCTCTTCAGAAATAGAATGGGCATGAATGTACAATATATAGCAATAACAATTCCATGTAACCAGGAAAGCATAAGGCAGGGTAACACTCTTCAGTTTCTGAGAACCCAGGAAAGCATAAGGCAGGGTAACACTCTTCAGTTTCTGATTCCGTTTGCTTTGATTTATCCTGCGGCAAGTAAACATTTCTTGGAATCAGAGGAGCTCAAACTCGGGCTTTGTGAGGTAGAGCAGAGAAACAATCAAGCAGAAGTGGGCCGTAAGCGATACTCTAACCAGATCTAATTTCATTGACAAAGAGAACTCAACAAGACAGGTGGGCGGCATGAGACAAAGGCTACGTGTCAAATGTATGTCTCCGTGGTAACACCTTGCGAAGAAGTGGCAATAGACAGTCGGAGACAAGGACATGATCGGTATGTTTTTCCATTTGAATGTTATCACTACAAGGGGAAAGAACTCTACTATGTTTTGTTCATTTACATTAGGGACAAGAAAGGGTTTTAGGTGTAACGCTCGTCGAAATGGGTAGACCAAGGCGCAGCGTGATTTGGATTCATTATATTTTATTTAAATGTGAACCAGCAACAAAACAATAAAGAGAAACAAATGAACGTACAGCCTTGTAGGGCTCAAAAGCAACAATACAACAACAAGATCCCACAAACAACAAGTGGGAAAAGGCTACCTAAATATGATCCCCAATCAGAGACAACGATAGACAGCTGCCTCTGATTGGGAACCATACCAGGCCAACATAGAAATACAAAAACTAGACTACCCATAGAAATAATAAACTAGAACACCCCCCAGTCACGCCCTGACCTACTCCACCATAGAACATAAAGGGTTTCTATGGTCAGGACGTGACATTAGGGCTGTACAGTATTTGCTCTATGCAGCTTCATGCATGCATTCTTAGCTTCTACTTCACACACTACTTCTCCATCCTCTGCATGATTTTGCTTTTAATCTTTTTAAATGAATTTATCTTAACACTTTGTTCTAGCTAGCTATTTGTGTAGGTAGCTATCAAGTAAACGCAATGATAATATCTGTCTATCACCTCCTCTCCCTGCCTGAGATGTGAGTTATTGAGGGTCATCTCCAGCTCCCATACACTGCATTAAGCTCTCACAGCGCCAAAATACTGAGCTGCTGCTGCCCACACACACATCAAGAGCAATGCAGGTGAAGAAATCTCTCTGCGTGGTTGCCAGATATGCTTGATTTATTAAGCGCACATATAGGTAGAAGTAAGAGTAAAGAACAGTCAATTGACTTATACTATTCAGGTCATCAGAGTTTGTTTACCTGGAGATGTAGCATATAGATACAATTCAGACTGGTGGTGATTGCTCCGTTAAAGTAATCTCCTTTTTACATTGGATTGGGGACTTTCTAGTATCATTTTTGCAAGGCACAGTAGCACTTCTTTCTGTGCCACCCATCCCTTGCTCCTCTCCTCCTCTGTAGGGTATTTTTCTGTGCTTAGTTATCATCATCCACGTCCACATCTGCTCTTTGATGGTTTGTTGTGTCACATTGCTGCCCAGTTGGCCTTCACATGGCACACAGTAGAACCCGGCAGGCCAGCCGCATTGCTGCCCCAGGGGATGTGTGTCCCTCTGGGATCTGCTGGGGAGAGACCACCCTCAGCCTACACACAACACTCATCATCCCTGCAGAAAATACTCTGCTAAAACAACAGTATCCCCACAAACACACACACAGTAAGAAGTCACATGCTGACAGTGCACACAGACACGTTTTCTCACACACACAAACATTCAGGGGAGAACGGATACATCTCCTCTCTCATCAGTGGATACACACAGCCACGCACGCAGGCACGTTCACACACACACACACACACACACACTGAAATAGAGCTGTGTCCATCTGTTGTGGCTGGTTGTTTTTACAGTCAACAACAGATAGAGACAGCATGTTGGCTAGGGCTAAGGACCAGCAGAGATGGAGCGTTCAAGGGGAGTGAGTCAGAAAGTGAAGATGGAGACAGGGGATGTCCACAGCATAGCAGACCATTCTCTGTGCCTTGTCTGTCATTTCTTGATGACACAGACAAGTCTGAACCCAGACACCTCTCTCTCTCTCTCTCTCTCTCTCTCTCTCTCTCTCTCTCTCTCTATTCAATTCAGGGGGCTTTATTGGCATGGGAAACATGTGTTAACATTGCCAAAGCAAGTGAGGTAGATAATATACAAAGTGAAATAAACAATAAAAATTAACAGTAAACTTTTCACATACAGAAGTTTCAAAACAATAAAGACATTACAAATGTCATATTATATTATTATATATACAGTGTTGTAACAATGTACAAATGGTTAAAGTACCCAAGGGAAAATAAATATGCATAAATATGGTTGTATTTACAATGGTGTTTGTTCTTCACTGGTTGCCCTTTTCTTATGGCAACAGGTCACAAATCTTGCTGCTGTGATGTCACACTGTGGAATGTCACCCAGTAGATATGGGAGTTTATCAAAATTGGATTTGTTTTCAAATTCTTTGTGGATCTGTGTAATCTGAGGGAAATATGTATCTCTAATATGGTCATACATTGGGCAGGATGTTAGGAAGTGCAGCTCAGTTTCCACCTCATTTTGTTGGCAGTGAGCACATAGCCTGTCTTCTCTTGAGAGCCATGTCTGCCTATGGCGGCCTTTCTCAATAGCAAGGCTATGCTCACTGAGTCTGTACATAGTCAAAGCAGTGGTTGGGTATTCTGCCACTGTGTACTCTCTGTTTAGGGCCAAATAGCATTCTAGTTTGCTCTGTTTTTTTGTTAATTCTTTCCAATGTGTCAAGTAATTATATTTTTGTTTTCTCATGATTTGGTTAGGTCTAATTGTGCTGCTGTCCTGGGACTCTGTGGGGTGTGTCGTGTTAGTGAACAGAGCCCCAGGACCAGCTTGCTTAGGGGACTCTTCTCCAGGTTAATCTCTCTGTAGGTGATGGCTTTGTTATGGAAGGTTTGGGAATCGCTTCCTTTTAGGTGGTTGTAGAATTTAACGACTCTTTTCTGGATTTGGATAATTAGTGGGTAGCGGCCTAATTCTGCTCTTCATGCATCATTTGGTGTTCTACGTTGTACACGGAGGATATTTTTGCAGAATTCTGCATGCAGAGTCTCAATTTGGTGTTTGTCCCATTTTGTGAAGTCTTGGTTGGTGAGCGGACCCCAGACCTCACAACCATAAAGGGCAATGGGCTCTATGACTGATTCAAGTATTTTTAGCCAGATCCTAATTGGTATGTTGAATTTTATGTTCCTTTTAATGGCATAGAATGCCCTTCTTGCCTTGTCTCTCAGATCGTTCACAGCTTTGTGGAAGTTACCTGTGGCGCTGATGTTTAGGCCAATGTATGTATAGTTTTTTGTATGCTCTAGGGCAACAGTGTCTAGATGGAATTTGTATTTGTGGTCCTGACGACTGGACCTTTTTTGGAACACCATTATTTTGGTCTTACTGAGATTTACTGTCAGAATCTGTGCAGAAGATCTAGGTGCTGCTGTAGGCCCTCCTTGGTTGGTGACAGAAGCACCAGATCATCAGCAAACAGTAGACATTTGACTTCGGATTCTAGTAGGTGAGGCCGGGTGCTGCAGACTTTTCTAGTGCCTGCGCCAATTCCTTGATATATATATGTTGAAGAGGGTGGGGCTTAAGCTGCATCCCTGTCTCACCCCACGGCCCTGTGTGAAGAAATGTGTGTGTTTTTTGCCAATTTTAACCGCACACTTGTTGTTTGTGTACATGGATTTTATAATGTTGTATGTTTTACCCCCAACACCACTTTCCATCAATTTGTATAGCAGACCCTCATGCCAAATTAAGTCGAAGGGTTTTTTGAAATCAACAAAGCATGAGAAGACTTTGCCTTTGTTTTGGTTTGTTTGGTTGTCAATTAGGGTGTGCTGGGTGAATACATGGTCTGTTGTACGGTAATTTGGTAAAAAGCCAATTTGTCATTTGCTCAGTACATTGTTTTCATTGAGGAAATGTACGAGTCTGCTGTTAATGATAATGCAGAGGATTTTCCCAAGGTTACTGTTGACGCATATCCCACGGTAGTTATTGGGGTCAAATTTGTCTCCACTTTGTGGATTGGGGTGATCAGTCCTTGGTGCCAGAGCTAAGGATGATGTTAAAGAGTTTTAGTATAGCCAATTGGAATTTGTTGTCTGTATATTTTATCATTTCATTGAGGATACCATCAACACCACAGGCCTTTTTGGGTTGGAGGGTCTTTATTTTGTCCTATTACTCATTCAAGGTCATTGGAGAATCCAGTGGGTTCTGGTAGTCTTTAATAGTTGATTTTAAGATTTGTATTTGATCATGTATATGTTTTTGCTCTTTATTCTTTGTTATAGAGCCAAAAAGATTGGAGAAGTGGTTTACCCATACATCTCAAATCAAAATCAAATCAAATCAAATTTTATTTGTCACATACACATGGTTAGCAGATGTTAATGCGAGTGTAGCGAAATGCTTGTGCTTCTAGTTCCGACAATGCAGTGATAACCAACAAGTAATCTAACTAACAATTCCAAAACTACTGTCTTATACACAGTGTAAGGGGATAAAGAATATGTACATAAGGATATATGAATGAGTGATGTACAGAGCAGCATACAGTAGATGGTATCGAGTACAGTATATACATATGAGATGAGAATGTAGACAAAGTAAACAAAGTGGCATAGTTAAAGTGGCTAGTGATACATGTATTACATAAGGATGCAGTCGATGATGTAGAGTACAGTATATACGTATGCATATGAGATGAATAATGTAGGGTAAGTAACATTATATAAGGTAGCATTGTTTAAAGTGGCTAGTGATATATTTACAACATTTCCCATCAATTCCCATTATTAAAGTGGCTGGAGTTGGGTCAGTGTCAATGACAGTGTGTTGGCAGCAGCCACTCAATGTTAGTGGTGGCTGTTTAACAGTCTGATGGCCTTGAGATAGAAGCTGTTTTTCAGTCTCTCGGTCCCAGCTTTGATGCACCTGTACTGACCTCGCCTTCTGGATGATAGCGGGGTGAACAGGCAGTGGTTCGGGTGGTTGATGTCCTTGATGATCTTTATGGCCTTCCTGTAACATCGGGTGGTGTAGGTGTCCTGGAGGGCAGGTAGTTTGCCCCGGTGATGCGTTGTGCAGACCTCACTACCCTCTGGAGAGCCTTACGGTTGAGGGCGGAGCAGTTGCCGTACCAGGCGGTGATACAGCCCGCCAGGATGCTCTCGATTGTGCATCTGTAGAAGTTTGTGAGTGCTTTTGGTGACAAGCCGAATTTCTTCAGCCTCCTGAGGTTGAAGAGGCGCTGCTGCGCCTTCTTCACGACGCTATCAGTGTGAGTGGACCAATTCAGTTTGTCTGTGATGTGTATGCCGAGGAACTTAAAACTTGCTACCCTCTCCACTACTGTTCCATCGATGTGGATAGGGGGGTGTTCCCTCTGCTGTTTCCTGAAGTCCACAATCATCTCCTTAGTTTTGTTGACGTTGAGTGTGAGGTTATTTTCCTGACACCACACTCCGAGGGCCCTCACCTCCTCCCTGTAGGCCGTCTCGTCGTTGTTGGTAATCAAGCCTACCACTGTTGTGTCGTCCGCAAACTTGATGATTGAGTTGGAGGCGTGCATCTCCATTTTGGATAGATAATTCTTCATGTTGTTGTTTATTTAGTGTTTTCCAATTTTCCCAGAAGTGGTTAGAATCTATGGATTCTTCAATTACATTGAGCTGATTTCTGACTTGCTGTTCCTTCTTTTTCCGTAGTGTATTTCTGTATTGTTTTAGTGATTCACCATAGTGAAGGCGTAGACTCAGGTTTTCCGGGTATCTATGTTTTTGGTTGGACAGGTTTCTCAATTTCTTTCTTAGATTTTTGCATTCTTCATCAAACCATTTGTCATTGTTGTTCATTTTCTTCAGTTTTCTATTTTTAGATTTTTAGATTTGATAGGGAAGCTGAGAGGTCAAATATACTGTTAAGATTTTCTACTGCCAAGTTTACACCTTCACTATTACAGTGGATTGAATTTGTTGTTGCCTAATTGTTTTTTGGTAGGTTTCCAAAAAGCATTCCTTCCATCTATAGCATTTCTTAATGTTACTCAGTTCCTTTGGCTTTGATGCCACATGATTGAGTATTGCTCTGTTCAAGTAGACTGTGATTTTGCTGTGGTCTGATAGGGGTGTCAGTGGGCTGACTGTGAACGCTCTGAGAGACTCTGGGTTGAGGTCAGTGATAAAGTAGTCTACAGTACTACTGCCAAGAGATGAGCTATAGGTGTACCTACCATAGGAGTCCCCTTGAAGCCTACCATTGACTATGTACATACCCAGCGTGTGACAGAGCTGCAGGAGTTGTGACCCGTTTTTGTTGGTTAAGTTGTCATATTTGTGCCTAGGAGGTGAGAGCCGCTGGGCTTGGGGTTCTTCATTTGTCTGTTCTGATGTGATGTCGCCGCTATGGTCAGGGTCTGGTGTGGACTGTTCTGCTGTGGTGTCGAGACTTTTGTCGGGTGCTGAGGTGGGCTGTTCTGCTGGCTTCTCTGTGGGGGTGGCCACCTCTCTAGTCGATGTCACACACCATCCCCCTCAACCTCTCCTTCAGCAGTCTGATCCTCTCCTCTAGTGCTCTGTTCTTCTCCTGCTCCTGCTCTTTCTCCTGTTGAAGTTGTCTCACCACTGTCCAGAGAGCAGATATGTCTCTCTCACCTCCAGCACTCCAGGTCTGGTTAAGAGAGTGTTGTTGTGCTGAACTGTTGTCTGGGTCTGTGCTGACTGAAGTGTAATCACCTGCTGTTCCAGCTCCACCTGTCTTACCTCCAGCTGGGTGAATTTATCCTTCATTTCAATGAGAGGGTAGTACTCTGTGCTGGGAGGTTGACTTTCCGCTGGGGGTTGCTCGTCTGTGGGGTTATATAATGAGGTCTGGTCTGACCCGCTCAGGGTGGGGCTATCTTTCCCAAGGGAGAGCTTCTCCTGCTGGGCTAATTCTTTAATTAGGTGAAAGTCCAGCTGAAACTGTTTGGGGTTACCCTGTACCATTACTGTTCCAGACTTATAGAGATTTATATTAGCTGACTCAGAGTCCTCGTTGTCAAGTATCCTGAGTTTCCACCCCTTGTTAACACCCCCTCTCTTAACAGAGGGGTAGTGTGCTAATATAGCACTGTGCCATTTCTTGCCTTATCATTCTTTACATACACAGGGTACTGTGTTTTAATTACCTCTGAACAGCGGGAGGCAGCTTCTAAGGCCTCTCTATTCGGTTGGGGTAGACTGTTTGACTCTCCTGCCATTGTTGGGCTAAAGGGCTTTGACACCTCTCACTTGACACGTCAGTGCTAATTGAAGCTGTTATCAAGCATGGCAGAATTATGTTAGCGTTCAGTCCTTATAAAGTTATGTAGTATGTTTTTCTTCTTGGCTTTTGGAAATAAAATATAGTTTCAGACTAAACATTACTCACTCAGTTCCAGGATGGGTGGTGTTTACAGGTTTCTGTTGTTTTCCAGAGAATTTGCTATATAGAATAATAATATTTGGTAGTTGTAAACCTTCCAAGTAATTCCGTAATTCTGTCTAAAATCAGTTTGTAGGTTTTGAGAAAAGATTTAAAGTGAGGGTTATGTTGTAGATGGTAGCATCCTGTATATGTTCCTGACAAAAAAAATCCAAGTTTATCTAACTCTAAATCTACCTTTTTTTAAGAAAACCCTGATAAATGCAGGAGCTCGTCTGATCGTGGCCTCTCTATCTATCTATCTATCTATCTATCTATCTATCTATCTATCTATCTATCTATCTATCTATCTACAGTGCCTTGCGAAAGTATTCGGCCCCCTTGAACTTTGCGACCTTTTGCCACATTTCAGGCTTCAAACATAAAGATATAAAACTGTATTTTTTTGTGAAGAATCAACAACAAGTGGGACACAATCATGAAGTGGAACGACATTTATTGGATATTTCAAACTTTTTTAACAAATCAAAAACTGAAAAATTGGGCGTGCAAAATTATTCAGCCCCTTTACTTTTAGTGCAGCAAACTCTCTCCAGAAGTTCAGTGAGGATCTCTGAATGATCCAATGTTGACCTAAATGACTAATGATGATAAATACAATCCACCTGTGTGTAATCAAGTCTCCGTATCAATGCACCTGCACTGTGATAGTCTCAGAGGTCCGTTAAAAGCGCAGAGAGCATCATGAAGAACAAGGAACACACCAGGCAGGTCCGAGATACTGTTGTAAAGAAGTTTAAAGCCAGATTTGGATACAAAACGATTTCCCAAGCTTTAAACATCCCAAGGAGCACTGTGCAAGCGATAATATTGAAATGGAAGGAGTATCAGACCACTACAAATCTACCAAGTCCTGGCCGTCCCTCTAAACTTTCAGCTCATACAAGGAGAAGACTGATCAGAGATGCAGCCAAGAGGCCCATGATCACTCTGGATGAACTGCAGAGATCTACAGCTGAGGTGGGAGACTCTGTCCATAGGACAACAATCAGTCGTATATTGCACAAATCTGGCCTTTATGGAAGAGTGGCAAGAAGAAAGCCATTTCTTAAAGATATCCATAAAAAGTGTCGTTTAAAGTTTGCCACAAGCCACCTGGGAGACACACCAAACATGTGGAAGAAGGTGCTCTGGTCAGATGAAACCAAAATTGAACTTTTTGGCAACAATGCAAAACGTTATGTTTGGCGTAAAAGCAACACAGCTCATCACCCTGAACACACCATCCCCACTGTCAAACATGGTGGTGGCAGCATCATGGTTTGGGCCTGCTTTTCTTCAGCAGGGACAGGGAAGATGGTTAAAATTGATGGGAAGATGGATGGAGCCAAATACAGGACCATTCTGGAAGAAAACCTGATGGAGTCTGCAAAAGACCTGAGACTGGGACGGAGATTTATCTTCCAACAAGACAATGATCCAAAACATAAAGCAAAATCTACAATGGAATGCTTAAAAAATAAACATATCCAGGTGTTAGAATGGCCAAGTCAAAGTCCAGACCTGAATCCAATCGAGAATCTGTGGAAAGAACTGAAAACTGCTGTTCACAAATGCTCTCCATCCAACCTCACTGAGCTCGAGCTGTTTTGCAAGGAGGAATGGGAAAAACTGTCAGTCTCTTGATGTGCAAAACTGATAGAGACATACCCCAAGCGACTTACAGCTGTAATCCCAGCAAAAGGTGGCGCTACAAAGTATTAACTTAAGGGGGCTGAATAATTTTGCACGCCCAATTTTTCAGTTTTTGATTTGTTAAAAAAGTTTGAAATATCCAATAAATGTCGTTCCACTTCATGATTGTGTCCCACTTGTTGTTGGTTCTTCACAAAAAAATACAGTTTTATATCTTTATGTTTGAAGCCTGAAATGTGGCAAAAGGTCGCAAAGTTCAAGGGGGCCGAATACTTTCGCAAGGCACTCTATCTATCTATCTATCTATCTATCTATCTATCTATCTATCTATCTATCTATCTATCTATCTATCTATCTATCTATCTATCTATCTATCTATCTATCTATCATCAATGGAGAAGTGTGGTTGGCCATCCTAACACAGTAATCTGCTTAGAGTCTACCGGTGTGTCCTTGGCACTGATATGGTATGATAGTTGACAGGTTGAGATGGAGAGGAGGGAGAGGAGCTGAAGGTAAACGTTAGATTATAGACTGAGGGTAGTGACTGTAGTGCTATTTTGAGATATATAATCGAATCAAACTTTATTTGTCACATGCGCCGAATACAACAAGTGTAGACCTTACCGTGAAATGCTTACTTACAAGTCGTTAACCAACAGTGCAGATCAAGAAGAGTTAAGAAAATATTTACCAAAGAAACTAAAGCAAAAAATGATAAAAAAGTAATACAAAATAACAGTAACAAGGCTATATACAGAGGGGACCGGTATCGAGTCTATGTGCGTGGGTACAGGTTAGTCAAGGTAGTTTGTACATGTAGGTAGGGGTGAAGTGACTATGCATAGTGTACAAAACAAATGGGTGGGGGTCAATGTATATAGTCCGGTGGGCATTTGATTAATTGTTCAGCAATCTTATGTCTTGGGGTTAGAAGCTGTTAAGGAACTGGATCCTGGACCGCCCGTCAGGAGATCCAGGATCCAGTTGCAGAGGGAGGTGTTCAGTCCCAGGGTCCTTAGCTTAGTGATGAGTTTTGTGGGCACAACGGTGTTGAACGCTGAGCTGTAGTCAATGAACAGCATTCACACATAGGTGTTCCTTTTGTCCAGATGGGAAAGGGCAGTGTGGAGTGCGATTGAGATTGCGTCATCTTTGTATCTGTTGGGGCGGTATGTGAATTGGAGTGGGTCCAGGGTATCCGGGAGGATGCTGTTGATGTGAGTCATGACCAGCCTTTCAAAGCACTTCAGCGCTTCCTTGGACATAGGGACTATGGTGGTCTGCTTGAAACATGTAGGTATTACAGACTCGGTCAGGGAGAGGTTAAAAATATCAGTGAAGACACTTGCCAGTTGGTCCGCGCATGCTTTGAGTACACATCCTGGTAATCCGTCTGGCCCTGCGGCTTCACACCATGAAAAAGTGCTAAGTGAGCATCATGCACTGTTCAGATTTGGTATTTGGTATTTGATTAGGATCCCTATTAGCTGTTGCAAAAGCAGCAGCTGCTCTTCCTGGGGTCCAACACACAACATGAAACACAATACAGAATGACATAATACAGAACATCAATCGGCAAGAACAGCTCAAAGACAGAACTACATTAAAAAAAATGTAAAGGCACACGCAGCCTACATATCAATGCCTACACACAAACTATCTAGGTCAAATAGGGGAGAGGCGTTGCTTCATCTGTTTTAAAAAAAACAGGTTTGCTGTTTATTTGAGCAATATGAGATGGAAGGAAGTTCCATGCAATTAGGGCTCTATATAATACTGTATGCTTTCTTGAATTTGTTCTGGATTTGGGGACTGTGAAAAGACCTCTGGTGGCATGTCTGGTGAGATAAGTGTGTGTGTCAGAGCTGTGTGTAAGTTGACTATGCAAACCATTTGGGATTTTCAACACATTAATATTTCTTATAAAAAGAAGAAGTGATGCAGTCAGTCTCTCCTCAACTCTTAGCCAAGGGAGACTGGCATGCATAGTATTTATATCAGCCCTCTGATTACAATTAAGAGAAAAACGTGCCGCTCTGTTCTGGGCCAGCTGCAGCTTAACTAGGTCTTTCCTTGCAGCACTGGACCACTGGGACAGTGATAGAATCATGCACTGTTCAGATGTGATAGAATCATGCACTGACAGCACTGTAGTCCTTTTATCATCAGCCAAACACTATGCTCTATCTGACAGAGAAAAAATTACCTGACCTGCAGCTCTAGCTGAACATGAGTACAGTATAGAGGTTGGAGGGGGTAGAGGGGAGAGGGGAGGGGAGAAGGATAGAGAGTAAGGGACCATGACCATCTGCAGTGAAGCCTGAGAGGAGATATGCCCAATGTCTGCAGCCTCCACTGTGAAATCGATTTAGGCCTACAGAGATGTGTACATTCAGCCATGTCGTAAGACAGGAAAGGTTTCAATTATGTCCCTCTGAAATGCATTATGAATGGCAAAGTTATTGTAGACACAGGTCATCCAACCTATCAAAGGAATCCCCAAAGGGCATCTTAATATGCATTTTAGTGTATGAAGTGAAAGGCATTCCATAGATTTCAGTTATATCCTGTGTACTAGGATAGGACAACGACAACATATGTTGTTCCAGTGGTTGGGGTGGCTCCCCTGTAGGCCCGGGCCTGTGTGCTCCCTGATCCACGTCCCCTACTCTGGCCCCAGGAGGGCGGCTCGGCCGGCGGCTGAGAGAACAGCCTGTGCCGGAGGAAGTGGCCCCCAGCCGTCTGCGTTTGTCACGGAAGCTCCTTGGATGGATGCCAGTCACCCTTTAGACCCAGTTACAGTACAGAGTGTGAAGTGCTCTCACAGACACTCATGGCAGAAGGAGAACAAGCAACAGGCTAAAGAGTAATGACCAGGCATACACCAATCGGACAATCAGTATGGAAATTATTACATTTTTCATGAATAATATTTAGAGGTTTTAGCAAACTCCACAGATATTGTAAATTATGAGTCCACTCATACATATATGCCATATCTTAATTTGATCCAGTTTCTCAGAACAGGAAAAGAATCCTGCAGAAACAGGAAATGTGAATTATAATCAGTGGCAATTTTAGCATGTAAATCTTGGTGGGGCAAATTCAACAACAGCAAAAATATGATGATTGCCACACAACCACTCACTGAATAGCAGGCTAGCGATTGCTTTGCAACGCCTGCAGTTAGCCACTGATTCCTTCCAAACCACACATTTTTGAATTTGCGATTTCCAACTAGTTATGTAATGATTATGTCCAATGGCTGATGAGCACTGATATGTTTTATCTATTATTTCTCTCCATATGACAATAATTGAAAAGGATTTGCCAGTAGATTGTTAGATTTGATTAATGATAATGGCTGCTTGTCCAGCTTGCTCACTAACATTTTGAAAGTATGATGTTGACATGATCAGTCCAATCAAAGCTATGGTAGATATAATGTAATTTTATGTAATTTTATCTGTGGCCAATGACCTTGAGCCTTCTTGGATGGGCACTTCTAATGTAAATCTATGGCAGCACCCAAGGGGCTTGAATTGTATAGCTCTCTCTGTAGATTTTGCTGTGAAGTAGTGTCCTCATGAGTGACAGAACACTGAGCCAATCACAGCGCAACTAGAGAATATTACCAACCCCTACACTCTGTATTTCTTGCGGTCTGCATCACCACCACAGAACACACTGAGCTAGCCTGAAACACCTGCATTTTGGAGCTGCCTTACTTAAGAAAGCACTGAGCTAGCCTGAAACACATGCATTTTGGAGCTGCATTACTTAAGAAAGCACTGAGCTATCCTGAAACACTGCATTTTGGAGCTGCATTACTTAAGAAAGCACTGAGCTAGCCTGAAACACCTGCATTTTGGAGCTGCATTACTTAAGAAAGCACTGACCTATCCTGAAACACTGCATTTTGGAGCTGCATTACTTAAGAAAGCACTGAGCTAGCCTGAAACACCTGCATTTTGGAGCTGCATTACTTAAGAAAGCACTGAGCTATCCTGAAACACTGCATTTTGGAGCTGCATTACTTAAGAAAGCACTGAGCTAGCCTGAAACACCTGCATTTTGGAGCTGCGTTACTTAAGAAAGCACTGAGCTAGCCTGAAACACCTGCATTTTGGAGCTGCCTTACTTAAGAAAGCACTGAGCTAGCCTGAAACACCTGCATTTTGGAGCTGCGTTACTTAAGAAAGCACTGTGCTAGCCTGAAACACCTGCATTTTGGAGCTGCCTTACTTAAGAAAGCACTGAGCTAGCCTGAAACACTGCATTTTGGAGCTGCATTACTTAAGAAAGCACTGAGCTAGCCTGAAACACCTGCATTTTGGAGCTGCCTTACCAAGAAAGCACTGAAGAAAGCACTGAGCTAGCCTGAAACACTGCATTTTGGAGCTGCCTTACTTAAGAAAGCACTGAGCTAGCCTGAAACACCTGCATTTTGGAGCTGCCTTACTTAAGAAAGCACTGAGCTAGCCTGAAACACCTGCATTTTGGAGCTGCCTTACTTAAGAAAGCACTGAGCTAGCCTGAAACACCTGCATTTTGGAGCTGCCTTACTTAAGAAAGCACTGAGCTAGCCTGAAACACTGCATTTTGGAGCTGCATTACTTAAGAAAGCACTGAGCTAGCCTGAAACACCTGCATTTTGGAGCTGCATTACTTAAGAAAGCACTGAGCTAGCCTGAAACACTGCATTTTGGAGCTGCATTACTTAAGAAAGCACTGAGCTAGCCTGAAACACCTGCATTTTGGAGCTGCATTACTTAAGAAAGCACTGAGCTATCCTGAAACACTGCATTTTGGAGCTGCATTACTTAAGAAAGCACTGAGCTAGCCTGAAACACCTGCATTTTGGAGCTGCGTTACTTAAGAAAGCACTGAGCTAGCCTGAAACACTGCATTTTGGAGCTGCCTTACTTAAGAAAGCACTGAGCTAGCCTGAAACACCTGCATTTTGGAGCTGCGTTACTTAAGAAAGCACTGAGCTAGCCTGAAACACTGCATTTTGGAGCTGCCTTACTTAAGAAAGCACTGAGCTAGCCTGAAACACTGCATTTTGGAGCTGCATTACTTAAGAAAGCACTGAGCTAGCCTGAAACACCTGCATTTTGGAGCTGCCTTACTTAAGAAAGCACTGAGCTAGCCTGAAACACCTGCATTTTGGAGCTGCCTTACTTAAGAAAGCACTGAGCTAGCCTGAAACACCTGCATTTTGGAGCTGCCTTACTTAAGAAAGCACTGAGCTAGCCTGAAACACCTGCATTTTGGAGCTGCATTACTTAAGAAAGCACTGAGCTAGCCTGAAACACTGCATTTTGGAGCTGCATTACTTAAGAAAGCACTGAGCTAGCCTGAAACACCTGCATTTTGGAGCTGCATTACTTAAGAAAGCACTGAGCTAGCCCGAAACACCTGCATTTTGGAGCTGCATTACTTAAGAAAGCACTGAGCTAGCCTAAAACACTGCATTTTGGAGCTGCATTACTTAAGAAAGCACTGAGCTAGCCTGAAACACCTGCATTTTGGAGCTGCATTACTTAAGAAAACACTGAGCTAGGCTGAAACACCTGCATTTTGGAGCTGCATTACTTAAGAAAGCACTGAGCTAGCCTGAAACACTGCATTTTGGAGCTGCATTACTTCAGAAAACACTGAGCTAGGCTGAAACACCTGCATTTTGGAGCTGCATTACTTAAGAAAGCACTGAGCTAGCCTGAAACACTGCATTTTGGAGCTGCATTACTTAAGAAAGCACTGAGCTAGCCTGAAACGCCTGCATTTTGGAGCTGCATTACTTAAGAAAGCACTGAGCTAGCCTGAAACACTGCATTTTGGAGCTGCATTACTTAAGAAAGCACTGAGCTAGCCTGAAACTGCATTTTGGAGCTGCATTACTTAAGAAAGCACTGAACTAGCCTGAAACACCTGCATTTTGGAGCTGTGTTACTTAAGAAAGCACTGAGCTAGCCTGAAACACCTGCATTTTGGAGCTGCATTACTTAAGAAAGCACTGAGCTAGCCTGAAACACTGCATTTTGGAGCTGCATTACTTAAGAAAGCACTGAGCTAGCCTGAAACACCTGCATTTTGGAGCTGCCTTACTTAAGAAAGCACTGAGCTAGCCTGAAACACTGCATTTTGGAGCTGCCTTACTTAAGAAAGCACTGAGCTAGCCTGAAACACCTGCATTTTGGAGCTGCCTTACTTAAGAAAGCACTGAGCTAGCCTGAAACACCTGCATTTTGGAGCTGCCTTACTTAAGAAAGCACTGAGCTAGCCTGAAACACCTGCATTTTGGAGCTGCCTTACTTAAGAAAGCACTGAGCTAGCCTGAAACACTGCATTTTGGAGCTGCATTACTTAAGAAAGCACTGAGCTAGCCTGAAACACTGTATTTTGGAGCTGCATTACTTAAGAAAGCACTGAGCTAGCCTGAAACACCTGCATTTTGGAGCTGCCTTACTTAAGAAAGCACTGAGCTAGCCTGAAACACCTGCATTTTGGAGCTGCCTTACTTAAGAAAGCACTGAGCTAGCCTGAAACACTGCATTTTGGAGCTGCATTACTTAAGAAAGCACTGAGCTAGCCTGAAACGCCTGCATTTTGGAGCTGCATTACTTAAGAAAGCACTGAGCTAGCCTGAAACACCTGCATTTTGGAGCTGCCTTACTTAAGAAAGCACTGAGCTAGCCTGAAACACCTGCATTTTGGAGCTGCATTACTTAAGAAAGCACTGAGCTAGCCTGAAACACCTGCATTTTGGAGCTGCATTACTTAAGAAAGCACTGAGCTAGCCTGAAACACCTGCATTTTGGAGCTGCATTACTTAAGAAAGCACTGAGCTAGCCTGAAACACCTGCATTTTGGAGCTGCCTTACTTAAGAAAGCACTGAGCTAGCCTGAAACACCTGCATTTTGGAGCTGCATTACTTAAGAAAGCACTGAGCTAGCCTGAAACACCTGCATTTTGGAGCTGCCTTACTTAAGAAAGCACTGAGCTAGCCTGAAACACTGCATTTTGGAGCTGCATTACTTAAGAAAGCACTGAGCTAGCCTGAAACACCTGCATTTTGGAGCTGCCTTACTTAAGAAAGCACTGAGCTAGCCTGAAACACCTGCATTTTGGAGCTGCCTTACTTAAGAAAGCACTGAGCTAGCCTGAAACACCTGCATTTTGGAGCTGCCTTACTTAAGAAAGCACTGAGCTAGCCTGAAACACTGCATTTTGGAGCTGCATTACTTAAGAAAGCACTGAGCTAGCCTGAAACACTGTATTTTGGAGCTGCATTACTTAAGAAAGCACTGAGCTAGCCTGAAACACCTGCATTTTGGAGCTGCATTACTTAAGAAAGCACTGACCTATCCTGAAACACTGCATTTTGGAGCTGCATTACTTAAGAAAGCACTGAGCTAGCCTGAAACACCTGCATTTTGGAGCTGCATTACTTAAGAAAGCACTGAGCTATCCTGAAACACTGCATTTTGGAGCTGCATTACTTAAGAAAGCACTGAGCTAGCCTGAAACACCTGCATTTTGGAGCTGCACTGAGCTAGCCTGAAACACCTGCATTTTGGAGCTGCCTTACTTAAGAAAGCACTGAGCTAGCCTGAAACACCTGCATTTTGGAGCTGCGTTACTTAAGAAAGCACTGAGCTAGCCTGAAACACCTGCATTTTGGAGCTGCATTACTTAAGAAAGCACTGAGCTAGCCTGAAACACCTGCATTTTGGAGCTGCGTTACTTAAGAAAGCACTGAGCTAGCCTGAAACACTGCATTTTGGAGCTGCCTTACTTAAGAAAGCACTGAGCTAGCCTGAAACACCTGCATTTTGGAGCTGCCTTACTTAAGAAAGCACTGAGCTAGCCTGAAACACCTGCATTTTGGAGCTGCCTTACTTAAGAAAGCACTGAGCTAGCCTGAAACACCTGCATTTTGGAGCTGCCTTACTTAAGAAAGCACTGAGCTAGCCTGAAACACTGCATTTTGGAGCTGCATTACTTAAGAAAGCACTGAGCTAGCCTGAAACACTGTATTTTGGAGCTGCATTACTTAAGAAAGCACTGAGCTAGCCTGAAACACCTGCATTTTGGAGCTGCGTTACTTCAGAAAGCACTGAGCTAGCCTGAAACACCTGCATTTTGGAGCTGCCTTACTTAAGAAAGCACTGAGCTAGCCTGAAACACTGCATTTTGGAGCTGCATTACTTAAAAAGCACTGAGCTAGCCTGAAACACCTGCATTTTGGAGCTGCATTACTTAAGAAAGCACTGAGCTAGCCTGAAACACCTGCATTTTGGAGCTGCCTTACTTAAGAAAGCACTGAGCTAGCCCGAAACACCTGCATTTTGGAGCTGCATTCCTTAAGAAAGCACTGAGCTAGCCTGAAACACCTGCATTTTGGAGCTGCATTACTTAAGAAAGCACTGAGCTAGCCCGAAACACCTGCATTTTGGAGCTGCAAAAGAAAGCACTGAGCTAGCCTTGCATTTTGGAGCTGCATTACTTAAGAAAGCACTGAGCTAGCCTGAAACACCTGCATTTTGGAGCTGCATTACTTAAGAAAACACTGAGCTAGGCTGAAACACCTGCATTTTGGAGCTGCATTACTTAAGAAAGCACTGAGCTAGCCTGAAACACTGCATTTTGGAGCTGCATTACTTAGAAAACACTGAGCTAGCTGAAACACCTGCATTTTGGAGCTGCATTACTTAAGAAAGCACTGAGCTAGCCTGAAACACTGCATTTTGGAGCTGCATTACTTAAGAAAGCACTGAGCTAGCCTGAAACGCCTGCATTTTGGAGCTGCATTACTTAAGAAAGCACTGAGCTAGCCTGAAACACTGCATTTTGGAGCTGCATTACTTAAGAAAGCACTGAGCTAGCCTGAAACTGCATTTTGGAGCTGCATTACTTAAGAAAGCACTGAACTAGCCTGAAACACCTGCATTTTGGAGCTGCGTTACTTAAGAAAGCACTGAGCTAGCCTGAAACACCTGCATTTTGGAGCTGCCTTACTTAAGAAAGCACTGAGCTAGCCTGAAACACTGCATTTTGGAGCTGCATTACTTAAGAAAGCACTGAGCTAGCCTGAAACACCTGCATTTTGGAGCTGCCTTACTTAAGAAAGCACTGAGCTAGCCTGAAACACTGCATTTTGGAGCTGCCTTACTTAAGAAAGCACTGAGCTAGCCTGAAACACCTGCATTTTGGAGCTGCCTTACTTAAGAAAGCACTGAGCTAGCCTGAAACACCTGCATTTTGGAGCTGCCTTACTTAAGAAAGCACTGAGCTAGCCTGAAACACCTGCATTTTGGAGCTGCCTTACTTAAGACAGCACTGAGCTAGCCTGAAACACTGCATTTTGGAGCTGCATTACTTAAGAAAGCACTGAGCTAGCCTGAAACACTGTATTTTGGAGCTGCATTACTTAAGAAAGCACTGAGCTAGCCTGAAACACCTGCATTTTGGAGCTGCGTTACTTCAGAAAGCACTGAGCTAGCCTGAAACACCTGCATTTTGGAGCTGCCTTACTTAAGAAAGCACTGAGCTAGCCTGAAACACTGCATTTTGGAGCTGCATTACTTAAGAAAGCACTGAGCTAGCCTGAAACGCCTGCATTTTGGAGCTGCATTACTTAAGAAAGCACTGAGCTAGCCTGAAACACCTGCATTTTGGAGCTGCCTTACTTAAGAAAGCACTGAGCTAGCCCGAAACACCTGCATTTTGGAGCTGCATTCCTTAAGAAAGCACTGAGCTAGCCTGAAACGCCTGCATTTTGGAGCTGCATTACTTAAGAAAGCACTGAGCTAGCCTGAAACACTGCATTTTGGAGCTGCATTACTTAAGAAAGCACTGAGCTAGCCCGAAACACCTGCATTTTGGAGCTGCATTACTTAAGAAAGCACTGAGCTAGCCCGAAACACCTGCATTTTGGAGCTGCATTACTTAAGAAAGCACTGAGCTAGCCTAAAACACTGCATTTTGGAGCTGCATTACTTAAGAAAGCACTGAGCTAGCCTGAAACACCTGCATTTTGGAGCTGCATTACTTAAGAAAACACTGAGCTAGGCTGAAACACCTGCATTTTGGAGCTGCATTACTTAAGAAAGCACTGAGCTAGCCTGAAACACTGCATTTTGGAGCTGCATTACTTAAGAAAGCACTGAGCTAGCCTGAAACACCTGCATTTTGGAGCTGCATTACTTAAGAAAGCACTGAGCTAGCCTGAAACACCTGCATTTTGGAGCTGCCTTACTTAAGAAAGCACTGAGCTAGCCTGAAACACCTGCATTTTGGAGCTGCATTACTTAAGAAAGCACTGAGCTAGCCTGAAACACTGCATTTTGGAGCTGCATTACTTAAGAAAGCACTGAGCTAGCCTGAAACACATGCATTTTGGAGCTGCATTACTTAAGAAAGCACTGAGCTAGCCTGAAACACCTGCATTTTGGAGCTGCATTACTTAAGAAAGCACTGAGCTAGCCTGAAACACCTGCATTTTGGAGCTGCATTACTTAAGAAAGCACTGAGCTGCCTGAAACACTGCATTTTGGAGCTGCATTACTTAAGAAAGCACTGAGCTAGCCTGAAACACCTGCATTTTGGAGCTGCCTTACTTAAGAAAGCACTGAGCTAGCCTGAAACACTGCATTTTGGAGCTGCATTACTTAAGAAAGCACTGAGCTAGCCTGAAACACCTGCATTTTGGAGCTGCCTTACTTAAGAAAGCACTGAGCTAGCCTGAAACACCTGCATTTTGGAGCTGCCTTACTTAAGAAAGCACTGAGCTAGCCCGAAACACCTGCATTTTGGAGCTGCATTACTTAAGAAAGCACTGAGCTAGCCCGAAACACCTGCATTTTGGAGCTGCATTACTTAAGAAAGCACTGAGCTAGCCTAAAACACTGCATTTTGGAGCTGCATTACTTAAGAAAGCACTGAGCTAGCCTGAAACACCTGCATTTTGGAGCTGCATTACTTAAGAAAACACTGAGCTAGGCTGAAACACCTGCATTTTGGAGCTGCATTACTTAAGAAAGCACTGAGCTAGCCTGAAACACTGCATTTTGGAGCTGCATTACTTAAGAAAGCACTGAGCTAGCCTGAAACGCCTGCATTTTGGAGCTGCATTACTTAAGAAAGCACTGAGCTAGCCTGAAACACCTGCATTTTGGAGCTGCCTTACTTAAGAAAGCACTGAGCTAGCCCGAAACACCTGCATTTTGGAGCTGCATTACTTAAGAAAGCACTGAGCTAGCCTAAAACACTGCATTTTGGAGCTGCATTACTTAAGAAAGCACTGAGCTAGCCTGAAACACATGCATTTTGGAGCTGCATTACTTAAGAAAGCACTGAGCTATCCTGAAACACTGCATTTTGGAGCTGCATTACTTAAGAAAGCACTGAGCTAGCCTGAAACACCTGCATTTTCGAGCTGCATTACTTAAGAAAGCACTGACCTGTCCTGAAACACTGCATTTTGGAGCTGCATTACTTAAGAAAGCACTGAGCTAGCCTGAAACACCTGCATTTTGGAATTGCCTTACTTAAGAAAGCACTGAGCTAGCCTGAAACACTGCATTTTGGAGCTGCCTTACTTAAGAAAGCACTGAGCTAGCCTGAAACACCTGCATTTTGGAGCTGCCTTACTTAAGAAAGCACTGAGCTAGCCTGAAACACCTGCATTTTGGAGCTGCCTTACTTAAGAAAGCACTGAGCTAGCCCGAAACACCTGCATTTTGGAGCTGCATTACTTAAGAAAGCACTGAGCTAGCCCGAAACACCTGCATTTTGGAGCTGCATTACTTAAGAAAGCACTGAGCTAGCCTGAAACACTGCATTTTGGAGCTGCATTACTTAAGAAAGCACTGAGCTAGCCTGAAACACCTGCATTTTGGAGCTGCATTACTTAAGAAAACACTGAGCTAGGCTGAAACACCTGCATTTTGGAGCTGCATTACTTAAGAAAGCACTGAGCTAGCCTGAAACACTGCATTTTGGAGCTGCATTACTTCAGAAAACACTGAGCTAGGCTGAAACACCTGCATTTTGGAGCTGCATTACTTAAGAAAGCACTGAGCTAGCCTGAAACACTGCATTTTGGAGCTGCATTACTTAAGAAAGCACTGAGCTAGCCTGAAACGCCTGCATTTTGGAGCTGCATTACTTAAGAAAGCACTGAGCTAGCCTGAAACACCTGCATTTTGGAGCTGCCTTACTTAAGAAAGCACTGAGCTAGCCCGAAACACCTGCATTTTGGAGCTGCATTACTTAAGAAAGCACTGAGCTAGCCTAAAACACTGCATTTTGGAGCTGCATTACTTAAGAAAGCACTGAGCTAGCCTGAAACACCTGCATTTTGGAGCTGCATTACTTAAGAAAACACTGAGCTAGGCTGAAACACCTGCATTTTGGAGCTGCATTACTTAAGAAAGCACTGAGCTAGCCTGAAACACTGCATTTTGGAGCTGCATTACTTAAGAAAGCACTGAGCTAGCCTGAAACTGCATTTTGGAGCTGCATTACTTAAGAAAGCACTGAACTAGCCTGAAACACCTGCATTTTGGAGCTGCCTTACTTAAGAAAGCACTGAGCTAGCCTGAAACACCTGCATTTTGGAGCTGCGTTACTTAAGAAAGCACTGAGCTAGCCTGAAACACCTGCATTTTGGAGCTGCCTTACTTAAGAAAGCACTGAGCTAGCCTGAAACACATGCATTTTGGAGCTGCATTACTTAAGAAAGCACTGAGCTATCCTGAAACACTGCATTTTGGAGCTGCATTACTTAAGAAAGCACTGAGCTAGCCTGAAACACCTGCATTTTGGAGCTGCATTACTTAAGAAAGCACTGACCTATCCTGAAACACTGCATTTTGGAGCTGCATTACTTAAGAAAGCACTGAGCTAGCCTGAAACACCTGCATTTTGGAGCTGCATTACTTAAGAAAGCACTGAGCTATCCTGAAACACTGCATTTTGGAGCTGCATTACTTAAGAAAGCACTGAGCTAGCCTGAAACACCTGCATTTTGGAGCTGCGTTACTTAAGAAAGCACTGAGCTAGCCTGAAACACCTGCATTTTGGAGCTGCCTTACTTAAGAAAGCACTGAGCTAGCCTGAAACACCTGCATTTTGGAGCTGTGTTACTTAAGAAAGCACTGAGCTAGCCTGAAACACCTGCATTTTGGAGCTGCCTTACTTAAGAAAGCACTGAGCTAGCCTGAAACACTGCATTTTGGAGCTGCATTACTTAAGAAAGCACTGAGCTAGCCTGAAACACCTGCATTTTGGAATTGCCTTACTTAAGAAAGCACTGAGCTAGCCTGAAACACTGCATTTTGGAGCTGCCTTACTTAAGAAAGCACTGAGCTAGCCTGAAACACCTGCATTTTGGAGCTGCCTTACTTAAGAAAGCACTGAGCTAGCCTGAAACACCTGCATTTTGGAGCTGCCTTACTTAAGAAAGCACTGAGCTAGCCTGAAACACCTGCATTTTGGAGCTGCCTTACTTAAGAAAGCACTGAGCTAGCCTGAAACACTGCATTTTGGAGCTGCATTACTTAAGAAAGCACTGAGCTAGCCTGAAACACTGTATTTTGGAGCTGCGTTACTTAAGAAAGCACTGAGCTAGCCTGAAACACCTGCATTTTGGAGCTGCGTTACTTCAGAAAGCACTGAGCTAGCCTGAAACACCTGCATTTTGGAGCTGCCTTACTTAAGAAAGCACTGAGCTAGCCTGAAACACTGCATTTTGGAGCTGCATTACTTAAGAAAGCACTGAGCTAGCCTGAAACGCCTGCATTTTGGAGCTGCATTACTTAAGAAAGCACTGAGCTAGCCTGAAACACCTGCATTTTGGAGCTGCCTTACTTAAGAAAGCACTGAGCTAGCCCGAAACACCTGCATTTTGGAGCTGCATTCCTTAAGAAAACACTGAGCTAGCCTGAAACACCTGCATTTTGGAGCTGCATTACTTAAGAAAGCACTGAGCTAGCCTGAAACACTGCATTTTGGAGCTGCATTACTTAAGAAAGCACTGAGCTAGCCTGAAACACCTGCATTTTGGAGCTGCATTACTTAAGAAAGCACTGAGCTAGCCCGAAACACCTGCATTTTGGAGCTGCATTACTTAAGAAAGCACTGAGCTAGCCTGAAACACTGCATTTTGGAGCTGCATTACTTAAGAAAGCACTGAGCTAGCCTGAAACACCTGCATTTTGGAGCTGCATTACTTAAGAAAACACTGAGCTAGGCTGAAACACCTGCATTTTGGAGCTGCATTACTTAAGAAAGCACTGAGCTAGCCTGAAACACTGCATTTTGGAGCTGCATTACTTCAGAAAACACTGAGCTAGGCTGAAACACCTGCATTTTGGAGCTGCATTACTTAAGAAAGCACTGAGCTAGCCTGAAACACTGCATTTTGGAGCTGCATTACTTAAGAAAGCACTGAGCTAGCCTGAAACACTGCATTTTGGAGCTGCATTACTTAAGAAAGCACTGAGCTAGCCTGAAACACCTGCATTTTGGAGCTGCCTTACTTAAGAAAGCACTGAGCTAGCCTGAAACACTGCATTTTGGAGCTGCCTTACTTAAGAAAGCACTGAGCTAGCCTGAAACACCTGCATTTTGGACCTGCATTACTTAAGAAAGCACGGAGCTAGCCTGAAACACCTGCATTTTGGAGCTGCATTACTTAAGAAAGCACTGAGCTAGCCCGAAACACCTGCATTTTGGAGCTGCCTTACTTAAGAAAGCCAAAGAGACCATATTTGTATGCAGCTTTATTACCTCAAAGATGATTTCAAATCAAATCAAATTGTATTGGTCATACACATGGTTAGCCTGGCAGATGTTATTGCGAGTGTAGCGAAATACTTTGTTTACGTTGTTTGCAAACTGATATGTGACACGTACTAATGCCAAAATATTTTTTAGCTAAACAGGCTCTGCCCCACCTGCCCTGAATGACGTGTCAGGGAAAGGGAGATACCTAGTCAGTTGTACAACTGTCATCACTGATTATAATTAATGGAAGACATTTTTTATTTTTTTTATTTTACCCTTTTCTCCCCAATTGTTAGTAGTTACTATCTTGTCTCATCGCTACAACTCCCGTACTTGCTCGGAAGAGACAAAGGTCGAAAGCCATGTGTCCTCCGAAACACAACCCAACCAAGCTGCTTCTTAACATAGCGCGCATCCAACCCGGAAGCACCATGCACCTGGCGACCAGTGAGAGAGATATTTCTGGAAAGGTGGATTTTTAAAAGTAGGAGCTCGAACTGTTTGGGCACAGACCTGGATAGCATGACAGAACGCTGCAGGCTGTCTCTGCAGTAGATTGCAACTCCATCCCCTTTGGCAGTTCTATATTGGTGGAAAATGTTGTAGTTGGGGATGGACATTTCAGAATTTTTGGTGGCCTTCCTTAGCCAGGATTCAGACACGGCTAGGACATCAGGGTTGGCGGAGTGTACTAAAGCAGTGAAAAAAGCTAATTTAGGGAGGTAGGTACAGTTGGATCAGTAATCCATAATATATACTGTATAGGTACAGTATCTGAATGGTGCCTGGAGGTCCCTTTAATAGTGCTAAAACATCAGGAGAGCAGCACAGGAATAGTAGTACAGTGCCCTTGACCATTTATTTTAAGGATTATTGTGCAAATCCTCTGGTGACCTGGAAACTTCCTACAGATCGTAATTTGACCTAAAAATTGTCACAGCAAAATAATCCTGCAGCAACAGGATTTGAAAGTTTAGTCCATAATGTTGATTGATCAGCGGTTAGGCTATTAGCTGGCCAAAAGTAGGCTACATGAAAAGCGCCATACTGTTAGTGTGGGTTTTCAGTGTACTGTATGTACTGTATGTAAATCACGAAGTTCATCTGCATTTCCTGCGGTGCAGGAAAATTCTCAGCAACAAAAGAGTGATCAAATTAAAATCCTAATTCTGTCGTGAGAGTAAACTTTGGGTCTCCTAAAGGTAAAAATAAAAATGAGGCTTTCTCTTGGGTCACTACTGTACCAATCAATCAAATTGATTCATGAAGTCCTTTTTACATCATCAGTGTCACAAAGTGCTTATACATTAACCCAGCATAAAACCCCTGAGAGCTCCATACTGTTGCTGATGGCGCCGACAGAGATAGTCGCCTCGCTTCGAGTGCTTAGGAAACTATGCAGGGGGCTGAAGAAATGCGTCTTGTCACCCAAAACCCTGACAAGCTTTTACAGATGCACATTTGAGAGCATCGTGTCGGGCTGTATCACAGCCGGGTACGGCAACTGCACCGCCATCAACCACAAGGCTCTCCAGAGGGTGGTGCGGTCTGCACAAAGCATCACCGGAGTCAAAATACCTGCTCTCCATGACACCTACAACACCCAATGTCACAGGAAGGCCAAAAGTATAATCAAGGACAACAACCACTCAAGCCACTGCCTGTTCACACCGCTACCATCCAGAAGGCGAGGTCAGTACAAGTGCATCAAAGCTGGGACCGAGAGACTGAAAAACAGCTTCTATCTCAAGGCCATCAGACTGCTAAACAGCAATCACTAACTCAGAGAGGCTGCTGCCTACATTGAGACCCAATCACTAGCCACTTTAATAAATTGATCACTAGTCACTTTAAACAATGCCACTTTAATAATGTTGACATATCTTACATTACTCATGTCAAATGTATATTCTGTATTTTATACCATCTATTGCACCTTGCCTATGCTGCTCGGCCATCACTCATACATATATTTATATGTACATATTCTCATTCACCACTTTAGATTTGTGTGTATTAGGTAGTTGTTGGGAAATTGTTAGATTACTTGTTTGATATTACTACACTGTCAGAACTAGAAGCACAAGCATTTCGCTACACTCGCATTAACATCTGCTAACCATGTGTATGTGACCAATAAAATGTGATTTGATTTGATTTGAGCAATCAATCCAGATGTAGAAGCACGGCGGCTAAAAACTCCCAGGAAAGGTTGGAACCTACTGTAGGAAGAAACCTAGAGAGGAACCAGACTCTGTGTGCTATGCTTTCTATACACAGATGAGTCTATTTTTCATTTGTGTTGTTGTTGTGTGTAGTCCTTTAAGTTAAAGTCTGCATCAAGTGTGTACACTTACCGAATCCCCCCCTGTCTTTAGCCACACGTGCGTCACCAAAGTGCCGGTCTCTATGAGACGAGAAGCATGACTGAGACATGTGCTTTGTGTAACTCAGCTCAAAAGAATAAATCAGGTTGGTTAATCAGGTTTCATTGAACTGGCAGTCTTCTTTTCAATGTAATTCCAACACCAAAGGAAAATAAACCCTTAAGAGCAGAGATGCTCTCCCACACAAACACAGCTAGTCTTGTGTGTTCTGGCAAAGTGCAGGGACCTAAGGAATAGGAGGTTTCTTCTCTGTCTCCCAGCAGTATCTAGGCAACCTCCTCACAACCAATCAATTTGAGATCAAAGGACAGTTCAAGCTGTCACTCCACTGTGCATCGACCTAGTTCCGTTATGTTCTCACAGCAACCACTGCTTCCTTCACAGTGGATCACCTGCTAATTAGTGTGCCTCTCTGCTGGCTTCCCTAGATGGAAGGCTGCTCTGACCCCGCATCTCCTTCTGAGGGATATTAGCCACAGCAACAGTCTCAGTCTACACTCTACATCCGGCTGAACCTACAGTTTAACACACAGTAGACTTCTCCCATTATTCGTTAGGTTAACACTAGCAAACAGGAAAAGATGAGTGTTGTGGAACTCATAATTGATTTGCCATTGTGCTGTCGAAATGTTACAATATGCATTATGTTACAATATCCATGTTTTACGGAAACAACTGTTCTCACAGTTCCAACAAACACACTCCAGATGGCGGCTGGCTGCAGGTTCAGAACTACGCCCCGGGTTAACCGGGTGGCATGTCAGCACTGTATGCCTGCCTGCAGTACGGTACAACACACACAGCAGTGAGGTGGTGGTAGTGGGCCAATCATGTCTCTTTGTTATGTCTACAGTATAGAGACAGCCATCTCTTATGATGGAGGGTGACAGTATGGGCCATGATGACTTCTGTGAATGATATGTGTGACAAAACAACGTTTGTAGTCATGGATGATATGGTTTATGTGAATACAGTGCATTCGGAAAATATTCAGACCCCTTCCCTTTTTCCACATTTTGCTACGTTACAGCCTTATTGTAAAATTGATTAAACATAAAATGTTCCTCATCAATCTACACACAATACCCCATAATGACAAAGTGAAAACAGGTTTTTAGAAATGTTTGCTAATAATTTTAAAAATTAAGACGGAAATACCTTATTTACATAAATATTCAGACTCTTTGCTATGAGACTGTAAAATTGAGCTCAGGTGCATCCTGTTTCCAATGATCATCCTTGAGATGTTTCAAGTTGAGTCAAGTTAAATTGAATGGACATGATTTGGAAAAGGGACACACCTGTCTATATAAGATCCCACAGTTGACAGTGTATGTCAGAGCAAAAACCAAGTCATGAGGTCGAAGGAATTCTCCGGAATTGTGTCGAGGCACAGATCTGGGGGAAGGGTACCAAAAAATGTCTGCAGCATTGAGAGTCCCCAAGAACACAATGGCCTCCATTATCCTTAAATGGAATACGTTTGGAACCACCAAGACTCTTCCTAGAGCTGCTCTGACCAGAGCAAACAGTGGAGAAGGGCCTTGGTCTGGGAGGTGACCAAGAACCCGATGACAGAGCTCCAGAGTTCCTTTGTGGAGATGGGAGAACCTTCCAGAAGGACAACCATCTCTGCAGCACTCCACCAATCAGGCCTTTATGATAAAGTGGCCAGATGGAAGCCACGCCTCAGTAAAAGGCACATGACAGCCCGATTGGAGTTTAGCAAAAGGCACCTAAAGGACTCAGACAATGAGAAATAAGATTATCTGGTCTGATGAAACTATTTGACCTGAATGCCAAGCGTGACGTCTGGAGGAAACCTGGCACTATCCGTACGGTGAAGCATGGTGGTGGCGGCATCATACTGTGAGATGTTTTTCAGCTGCAGGGACTGGGAGACTGGGAGAGTCAGGACTGGGAGAGTCAGGATAGAGGAAAAGATGACCGGAGCAAAGTACAGAGAGATCCTTGATGAAAACCTGCTCCAGAGCGCTAAGGACCTCAGACTGGGGCGAAGTTTCACCTTCCAACAGGACAACAACCCTAAGCACATAGCCAATACAACGCAGGAGTGGCTTTGGGACAAGTCTCTGAATGTCCTTGAGTGGCCCAGCCAGATCCCGGACACTTCTGGAGAGACCTAAAAATAACTGTGCAGCGACGCTCCTCATCTAACCTGACAGAACTTGAGAAGATCTGCAAAGAAGAATGGGAGAGACTCCCCAAATACAGGTGTGCCAGGCTTGTAGCGTCATACCCAAGAAAACTCTAGGCTGTAATCACTGCCAAAGGTGCTTCAACAAAGTAAATGGTTTGAACTGTGCTTCAACTGAGTAAATGGTTTGAATACTTATGTAAATGTGATATTTCAGTTATTTCTTTTAAATAGATTTACAAACATTTCTAAAAACATGTTTTTGCTTTGTCATTATGCAGAATTCTGTGTAGATTGATGAGGGAACAAAAACGATTTAATCAATTTTAGAATAAGGCTGTAATGCACCAAAATGTGGAAAAAGTCAAGGGGTCTGAATACTTTCCGAATGCACTGTATGTTTAACAAAGAATTACAGCAAATGAGGGACTGTCTCAACATTTTTCTATTGAAAATCTATTGAAAATGGAAGCTGGTTAGGTCATTGTAAATTCCCAGGCCATTTGCAGTTAAACATTTTATTTGTCACCAATGCTCAAAATATAAACAATAGATTGATTTCAGGGAGATCTATATTTTAATTAATGTAGGAAGTGAAACTTGGAGTGTTGTTTAGCCAGGAGTGTCCTCACCCTCCCACACTGCAGGATGCTAGCCTGTTCCCCGTGGAGACAGAGGCAGCAGTGTCTATAGATAAACCCACTCCAGGCAGTAGAGAGGATGAGTGAGTGGTGGAGCACAACAAAAGCTAGAGGGGGCTGTGTAGGCAGGTGCTCCTGAGGGGGTTGGAAAGGATCAACACCCTTTTGGATCCCAAAATTTGAAAGTGGGTTTTATTTAAACTTTTGCTGTGTGCTGTAAGCTATTTTTCTATTAGGAGCTGAAGAGAGGTTGGTTGGTTGGGATATGCCATAGATGGATATAGAGACATACTGTATAAGGTTGGTTCTTGCAAAGATGTCTTAAAAGGATGAATGATGAGTCAAAGCTGAACTAATTTCTCGAAAAATGTGGTAGGGTTGAATCAATTATTCACTGAGAAAGAGGTTTCCAGTCTTAGCCTAGGTGTGCTATAACATGTGCTATGACATGTGCTATGACATGTGCTATAACATGTGCTATAACATTTTTAGCCTATAAAACTGAGTGTTGTAAACAAGTTCCTCTATCATATATTATGGCGAGACGTTGTCTTGTTATCACTTTATGAAAACAGCACAAGCTGACCTAGATATTATAGAAAATGGAAGTGCATCTCAGTTGCTAACAGTGGTGAGAAAATAAACTGCCTTGTCCCTATGGAAACTGGAAGGACTCAACATAACCACACTCTGCTGGCACCTAATTGTCATCCAAACACATGTACTGTCCAGGAGAAGCTTCAAATAAATAATCTCAATTAAGGTCAACCCAACCTCCGCTGCAGTAGTTTGAATGAGACATGACAGCCTGTTGATTGATGTTGATAAGGTGTAGACAGACAGGAAAGTGGCATATTTCCAGAAAGGGAACCGGCTCTTATCTGAACTGTTAATGAGGAAAATAAAAGGTTATCAGAAAGCTGAAAGGAACAGGGAAATGATTTCCTCATTTGCAGACCTATTTGTAGCAGCACCTTCCATGTTAAAACTGATGGGGCTGTGAATATATCATCTCCAGAGTAGATGTACCATCTAATGGAGACAGTATCAGACCAACGGTACGTTCTGAGCAGACGTAGCAGACATCTTTCATCTATTCAAACATTCAATTATTTTAGGATCTGGCTGACTGTGATCGGTGTAAATGAGAAAAAAAGAGTCTCTGCCTTTGTCCACCTTAGTTAAGATATAAAAACCATACTACAATAGCTATATGCATGCTGAACACCAGAGAGGGAGATTGCCAACTTATTAAGAGGACAGAAATAAAAAATATCAGATGATGGGTTGCCATTGGCAACAAGTCTCCGGCCACATCTCCATATTTTCTGCATTGCATTCATGCTATAACGTGCTCACATCAGAAGGTAAAGCTACATGTGAACAAGAAAGGGAAGATAACCTCCCTAAATGACTACCACCCCACAGCATTCACTTCGGTAACCATGAAGTGCTTTGATAGGCTGGTCATGGCTCACATCAACACCATCATGCCGTAAACCCTGGATCCACTCCAATTCGCATACCGCCCCAACAGATCCACAAATGACACATTCTCAATCGCACTCCACGCTGCCCTTTCCCTCCTGGACAAAAGGAACACCTATGTGAGAATGCTGTTCATTGATTACAGCTCAGCGTTCAACACCATAGTGCCCACAAAGCTCATCACTAAGCTAAGGACCCTGGGACTGAACATCTCCCTCTGCAACTGGATCCTGGACCTCCTAACGGGCTGCCGCCATGTTGTAAGGGTAGGCACAACACATCTGCCACGCTGATCCTCAACACAGGGGCCCCTAAGGGGTGCGTGCTTAGTCCCCTCCTGTACTTCCTGTTCACCATCATGAAGTTTGTTGACGACACAACAGTGGTTAGCTTGATCACCGACAACGATGAAACAGCCTATAGGGAGGAGGTCAAAGATCTGTCAGTCTGGTTTCAGGACAACAACCTCTCCCTATGTCTTGAGCAAGACATAGGAGCTGATCGTGGACTACAGGAAAAGGATGGCCGAACAGGCCCCCATTCACATCGATGGGGCTGTAGTAGAGTGGGTTGAGAGTTAAGTTCCTTGATGTCCACATTCCCATCAAACTATCATGGTCAAAACACACCAAGACAGTCATGAAGAGGGCACAACAACACCTTTTCCCCCTCAAGAGACTGAAAATATTTGGCATGGGTCCCCAGATCCTCTAAACGTTCTACAGCTGCACAATCGAGAGTATCCTGACAGGTTGCATCACCGCCTGGTATGGCAACTGCTCGGCGCTACAGATGGTAGTGCGTATGGCCCAGTACATCGCTGGGACCAACCTTCCTGACAGGACCTATATACTAGGCGGTATTTACATTTACATTTAAGTCATTTAGCAGACGGTATCAGAGGAAGGCACTAAAAAATGGTTAAAGTCTCCAGTCACCCTAGTCATAGACTGTTTTCTCTGCTACCGCACGGCAAGCGGTACCGGAGTGCCAAGTCTAGGTCCAAAAGGCTCCTTAACAGCTTCTACCCCCAAGCCATAAGAATGCTGAACAATTAATCAAATGGCCACCCGTACTATTTACATTGACCCCCCCACTCGCTGTTTATTATCTATGCATAGTCACTTTACCCCTGTACAAATGATCTCGACTAACCTGTACCCCTGCACATTAACTTGGTACCGGTACCCCCTGTATATAGCCTCGTCATTATTATTTTATTGTGTTACTTTTTATTCTGTTTCTTAAAACTGCATTGTTAGTTAAGGGCTTGTAAGTAAGAATTTTACGTATTGTACTCGGCGCATGTGACAAATAAAATTGTATTTGATATAACACAATGTTGAAGAGTGTATGAAAAATCTGGCTTGGTTGTAGAGTCGAAGGACCATTAAAATAGAGGAAACGTTAGGTGCTGGTATCAGGCCGGTAGTAACCACTACAGAATGTCTGTCCACAGCAATGAGGAGTCACAATGTCCAAGGGAGGGGGTTTAATTGACAGCAAGGATCCACACAAACACACATACAGACACAGACACACATACAGACACAGACACACATACAGACACAGACACACATACAGACACAGACACACATACAGACACAGACACACATACAGACACAAACACACATACAGACACAGACACACATACAGACACACATACAGACACAGACACACATACAGACACAGACACACATACAGACACAGACACACATACAGACACAGACACACATACAAACACAGACACACATACAGACACAGACACACATACAGACACAGACACAGACACAGACACACATACAGACACAGACACACATACAGACACAGACACACATACAGACACAGACACACATACAGACACAGACACAGACACACATACAGACACAGACACACATACAGACACAGACACACATACAGACACAGACACAGACACACATACAGACACAGACACACATACAGACACAGACACACATACAGACACAGACACACATACAGACACAGACACAGACACACATACAGACACAGACACACATACAGACACAGACACACATACAGACACAGACACAGACACACATACAGACACAGACACACATACAGACACACATACAGACACAGACACACATACAGACACAGACACACATACAGACACAGCCACACATACAGACACACATACAGACACAGACACACATACAGACACAGCCACACATACAGACACAGACACACATACAGACACAGACACACATACAGACACAGACACACATACAGACACAGACACACATACAGACACAGACACACATACAGACACAGACACACATACAGACACAGACACACATACAGACACACATACAGACACAGACACACATACAGACACAGACACAGACACACATACAGACACAGACACACATACAGACACAGACACACATACAGACACAGACACACATACAGACACAGACACACATACAGACACAGACACACATACAGACACAGAAGACACACATACAGACACAGACACACATACAGACACAGACACACATACAGACACACACACAGACACAGACACACATACAGACACAGACACACATACAGACACAGACACACATACAGACACAGACACACATACAGACACAGACACACATACAGACACACGGCTGACGTCAATTAATAACTTTAGACAGTGGTTCTACAAGGATAGAAGAGAAAGGACATATTATACAGTAGTACACAATAATATGTAAAAGAGGTAAGGCTGTACACAGACACACCTTGACTTGTCTTAACTGAATGATAATGCAGCATATAAGAATATGATTGACAATAGCAGGATAAAGCTGCAGAATTTACTGCTACATAATACAGATCCAACATGCTCACATAGACTGGAAATATAATGTGGCCCGAGACGTGACCATCGCATGGTGAGAAAAGTCTGTCCACTTGTCTTCACCGCAACTCACTGGCTGGAGGTGGGACTGTGAAAAACACAAGAGTGATTGACTGAGGAGCTGTCGGGATTCTAACTAATGGGACAAACCAGGGGTGCGTAGAGACATACCATAACTGACTGTGTGCCGTTTGGTTTTACAGTGTGAACGTTACAGAGAGGTGAAGACACTGGTTGTAAAGACATCCAGATGTGTGAAAGCTCCCACAGAGACCCTGTGACACTGTGGTCTCTCTCTGAATGGCTGGGGAATGGATTCTTAAGGATGTCTCTGAATCGCTAACCGGTCATTGTATATCTTCCTGTTTTATTATGCACAAAGACTGGCCAACAAATCAATTGTATCACTTGCTGACCAACTACAAAGGGACATTCTTGTGTCGTTTTCCAATCGATAGTAATCAGTCAACATCAATAGTAGCTACCTACTGGGGTCTGTTTAGGGAGACATCATGTTTAAATGGGAAGAATACACTGGTCGTGACAACGGTAGTTGATCTGATCACAAGCGAAGCGAAGGCCCACAATGACTCATGTTCAACCATAAACAGCCAGACCACAGACAGATGCTGATGGAGCAGCCAGTGCAGTAACTGTTTCTGGTGGAGCCATGCCAAACAGCCTGTCACGATAAGCCCTAACCAGAGTTCATCTGGGGACCTTAAAGTTGTATAATACCTTTCCAATCCAGGATGACAGCAGGGCCAATTGCCATTGCAATGTAAATGCGCACACACACACACACGCGCGCGCGCGCGCACACACGCACGCACGCACGCACGCACGCACGCACGCACGCACGCACACACGCACACACGCACGCGCGCACACACGCGTACACGCACGCAAGCACACACGCACGCACACACGCACACACGCACGCACACACGCACACACACAGCTGTACTTGGGGTTCATCTTCCTGTTTGAATATCCCAAAAGTACACACCCGTGGTTTTATTGATGTTCAGCATCCAATGCAACGATGAACTTGATGTGACACCTAACCTTTTCTTTGTACTACAACATGTGTGGTTGACTGTGAAACAGTTCCCTTTTCATATCCTCCTTTCCTGTGAACACACCGAGATGACCTGATCCCTGCTAAGCCGCTGTGACCATTCCGTTCCCCACCTCAGCGAAGAATAGGACATACAGTGGGGCAAAAAAGTATTTAGTCAGCCACCAATTGTGCAAGTTCTCCCACTTAAAAAGATGAGAGAGGCCTGTAATTTTCATCATAGGTACACTTCAACTATGACAGACAAAATGAGGGGAAAAAATCCAGAAAATCATATTGTAGGAGTTTTTATGAATTTATTTGCAAATTATGGTGGAAAATAAGTATTTGGTCAATAACAAATCTCAATACTTTGTTATATACCCTTTGTTGGCAATGACAGAGGTCAAATGTTTTCTGTAAGTCTTCACAAGGTTTTCACACACTGTTGCTGGTATTTTGACCCATTCCTCCATGCAGATCTCCTCTAGAGCAGTGATGTTTTGGGGCTGTTGCTGGGCAACACGGACTTTCAACTCCCTCCAAAGATTTTCTATGGGGTTGAAATCTGGAGACTGGCTAGGCCACTCCAGGACCTTGAAATGCTTCTTACGAAGCCACTCCTTTGTTGCCCGGGCGGTGTGTTTGGGATCATTGTCATGCTGAAAGACCCAGCCACGTTTCATCTTCAATGCCCTTGCTGATGGAAGGAGGTTTTCACTCAAAATCTCACGATACATGGCCACATTCATTCTTTCCTTTACATGGATCAGTCGTCCTGGTCCCTTTGCATAAAAACAGCCCCAAAGCATGATGTTTCCACCCCCATGCTTCACAGTAGGTATGGTGTTCTTTGGATACAACTCAGCATTCTTTGTCCTCCAAACACGACAAGTTGAGTTTTTACCAAAAAGTTATATTTTGATTTCATCTGACCATATGAAATTCTCCCAATCTTCTTCTGGATCATCCAAATTCTCTCTAGCAAACTTCAGACGGGCCTGGACATGTACTGGCTTAAGCAGGGGGACACGTCTGGCACTGCAGGATTTGAGTCCCTGGCGGCGTAGTGTGTTACTGATGGTAGGCTTTGTTACTTTGGTCCCAGCTCTCTGCAGGTCATTCACTAGGTCCCCCCATGTGGTTCTGGGATTTTTGCTCACCATTCTTGTGATCATTTTGACCCCACGGGGTGAGATCTTGCATGGAGCCCCAGATCGAGGGAGATTATCAGTGGTCTTGTATATCTTCCATTTCCTAATAATTGCTCCCACAGTTGATTTCTTCAAACCAAGCTGCTTACTTATTGCAGATTCAGTCTTCCCAGCCTGGTGCAGGTAAACAATTTTGTTTCTGGTGTCCTTTGACAGCTCTTTGGTGTTGGCCATAGTGGAGTTTGGAGTGTGACTGTTTGAGGTTGTGGAGAGGTGTCTTTTATACTGATAACAAGTTCAAACAGGTGCCATTAATACAGGTAACGAGTGGAGGACAGAGGAGCCTCTAAAAGAAGAAGTTACAGGTCTGTGAGAGCCAGAAATCTTGCTTGTTTGTAGATGACCAAATACTTATTTTCCACCATAATTTGCAAATAAATTCATAAAAAATCCTACAATGTGATTTTCTGGATTTTTTCCCCCTCATTTTGTCTGTCATAGTTGAAGTGTACCTATGATGAAAATTACAGGCCTCCCTCATCTTTTTAAGTGTGAGAACTTGCACAATTGGTGGCTGACTAAATACTTTTTTGCCCCACTGTAGCTCCCAATTATCTACCATAACTCAATTTCTTCTCATTTAGGATGTATCTCATTTTGATCTTCTGACACAAACATGTTTAAAAAATGCAGTAGCCCAAAGTGAATGTTACTTCCTTTCTGTTCTGTGTACATAGCCCATTCCCACAATAATAACATCTCTGTTGAGCTTCCTCAGCCTCTCTTCCTGTTTTCTGTTTCCTTCACATCAACAGAGGACTGTATTATACATAATGGGAGGAGAGGAACATAGGGCAATTACACATTAGAACATTAGTGGGGAGGGCCTGGCAGGCTGAAGGGCAGGAGGGCACATCAGGATACAGCCAAGTTGTTTGTAGCAGGGACACAGAGTGAGGCCGCTCAAACACCAAATGTCAAACACTATATTAGCTCCCCGATAAGCTGTCAGATGCCCTAACGAGCCACGATATTGCTGGTCTCCTTCTCGCAGCCCTGCACACACACCACAACCTGGCCACACCACACCTCACCCAGATCACAGGCAGGAGCAAGGAGGCTTGCTGCTCAATCATTCCAGTTGCTGAATAATACAAAGCAAACAGTGACCTACTTTTTCAAGCAGGGAACATGAGAGAGAGAAAACACGAAGTGGAGTCTGGGGAAAGGAGCTGGATTGAGGAAGTGGAGAGAGGACCTAGAGTGCATTGACAAGGGAGAGGGCGGGTTTGCTGTGTTGGCGCTGACAGGCTGGTACAGTAGCGGGTGTGAAAGGCTTAGTATACACCCTCTGTCTAAATGGAGCTCACCAGGCGGGGTCTACACCAGGAGCCCCCATGAGAAGTGGGACTCCAGTCCAGAAGGCTGTTGTGTACCAGCCACAGCTTGTTGGCTTCTGTAATGTGATTAAACACACAGGCACAAGAATACCACAACTAGCCCCTATCCTGAAGGCCTCCAGGCACAAGGAATGCATTTCATAGAAAGAGGGCCTCACACATGTGTCACATCATCAATCTGGGCAATGTAGGCCAACGCCTTCTGATCCTACTCTTTCGCAGAATGTTCTATCCATTTTCTCTTTTGTTTTTGTTTCATTTGACCCCTGTTTTGTGGTCCCAGTTGTCTCCTATTGTCTACTTGTTGCCAGGGTGTACCCTGTGAAGTGAGATGACAAGCAGATGTATGTCAAAATGTTCCAACAAAGATAACTATAACCACACAGACACACACCACACACACACACACACACACACACACACACACACACACACAAAAACCAAATATGGCAAAATACAGATTTGAGGAAGGACATAACAAGCAAATCAAGAGCTCATGAGTGGAGCTATTTACAAATCTTTAGTATTTATTGCTCAGTGGTTAGGTATGAAGTTTTACTTATAAATCACTGTAAAGATGTATTTTACCACAGTCGATCTTCGTTTTATGCACTCTCCCACTCAGTTTGACTTAAGAGGTTTGTGCAAACTAGACAGAGCAGAAGGGAAAATGAAAAATGCACATCCGTAAGCAGAACTAAATGTAGGGCAGGCCATGTCCCTGCTGTTGTGATCCCTGTTCTGAGGTCTCACTCTGTATAAAAATAGAGTGAATGTACAGACTGAATGTGGAGTGGGTGAACTGTGATAGGCCACTGTGTCATCGGTCTGTCACTGTCAAAGCCCCCTGCTACTGTCCTCATAGTAAAGGGAAACCCTAGCGGGCCTATCCCTAACCTCCTTAAATGTAATACTATATCAGGGCCAGGGGTTTTTCCTGCTCAAGACTCATGTCACATTTGAGAGACACTGTACCTGGTAGAGATACTGTACCTGGTAGAGATACTGTACCTGCTAGAGATACTGTACCTGTTAGAGATACTGTACCTGCTAGAGATACTGTACCTGGTAGAGATACTGTACCTGCTAGAGATACTGTACCTGCTAGAGATACTGTACCTGGTAGAGATACTGAGAGATACTGTACCTGCTAGAGATACTGTACCTGCTAGAGATACTGTACCTGGTAGAGATACTGTACCTGTTAGAGATACTGTACCTGGTAGAGATACTGTACCTGGTAGAGATACTGTACCTGCTAGTGATACTGTAACTGGTAGGGTAAGTAGGTTATCCTTCACAAATCATTTGATCACAAAATGGTACATCCGGTTCTGACCTGACGAAGAACAATCCTCAGACATCTTCCCAAGTGGTATTATAAATGTTATAGTGTGCCAGCTTTGTTGTCTTCTTCAAATCCTTTTCTCTATTCACAAAGATGTAAGACACCTCAGACTATAGACTGGAGATGATCGTCTGAACTCACTAACCAAGGGACCAGCTGCTGAATAAGATGACCACCAGACTAGGTCTGAACCATGGAGGAGTAGGGCCTAGTGTGTCACTGAGGGAAATACAAGTCAAGGACAAGTTTCATTAGTCACATGCACCGAATACAACAGGTGTAGCCCTTACCGTGAAATGCTTACTTACAAACCTTAAACCAACAGTGCAGTTCAAGAAATAGAGTTTAAAAAAGATTTACTATTTAAACTAAAGCTAAAAAATCCAATCAATCAAAAGGTAACACAAATAATGTACATACTGTAACAATAACGAGGTTATATACGGGGGTACCGGTACCGAGTCAATGTGCAGGGGTACAGGTTAGTCGAGGTCATTTGTGACTAGACATAGACAAATAAACAGCGAGTAGAAGCAGTGGAAAAACAAAAGGGTCAATGTAAATAGTCTGGGTGGCCATCTAAAAACGGATTCAGAACACTGCCCTGTGTGTGGTGGGAGCTCAAGGGCTCTGTAAGGACACACTGTGAATATCATTCAAATACACTGCTACCCAATGACGAAAGGGGGGCATGAGTGAAAAGTTTTGGGAACCACTGACCTAATGCATTGTAACGTTAATGAACATAATTGCAAAGATTGAAGTGCATGGTACAAAGCACAGGTTCTAAGAAGTCCACTCAACACTGTTCACACCAGCTGATCAGTGCTGTTCATTCACGTCCCAGGTTGCAAACATATTGATCCTGATACTTTGCCACATTTTATAATCTACCCACCGTGACTATGGCAAGGTTTTCTGATAAGGCAGAGGGTAACATTATTGAATGGCACCTAGTTGTTTACAGTCAGGCACAGCCAGGTGTGGTCTAAACTCTCCTGCTATAAAAGGTACAGTGATATGATATGGCTTTACTGAGATAAGGACGGGTAGCCCTGGAGACATGATGGCACAAACTCAGGTCCATGCGGCCATGTAACCCTGTGGTGAACACGTCAACTGAGGAATAATAGGACGTTTTCTGTGTGGGAAAAGCCTCTACCGTCTCCATGCAGTGTTCTGAATCAGTTCATGGAGGGCATTGATTCTACACTGAAGAACAATATAAATTCAACATGCAAGTTACAGATCATATTAGGAAATCAGTCAACTGAAATACATTCATTAGGTGCTAATCTATGGATTTCACATGACTGGGAATACAGATATGCATCTATTGGTCACAGATTCCTTTAAAAAAAAAGGCAGGGGTGTGAATCAGAAAACCAGTCAGTTATCTGGTGTGACCACCATTTGCCTTATGCAGTCCGACACATCTCCTTCACATTAAGTGGATCAGGCTGTTGATTGTGGCCTGTGGAATGTTGTCCCACTCCTCGCCAATGACTGTGCGAAGTTGCTGGGGGGGATTGGAACACGCTGTCACACGAGTCAATCCAGAGCATCCCAAACATGCTCAATGGGTGACATGTCTGGTAACTATGCAGTTTATGGAAGAACTGGGATATTTTCAGCTTCCAGTAATTGTGTACAGACCATTGCAACATGGGGCCATGCATTATCATGCTGAAACATGAGGTGATAGCGATGGATGAATGGCACGACAATTGGCCTCAAGATCTCATCACGGTATTTCTGTGCTTTTAAATTGCTATTGATAAAATGCAATTGTGTTCGTTGTCCGTAGCTTATGCCTGCTCATACCATAACCCCACCGCCACCATGGGGCACTCTGTTCACAACGTTGAAATCAGCAAACCACTCGCCCACACGACGCCATATACACTGTCTGCCATCTGCCTGGTGTAGTTGAAACTGGGATTCATCCATGAAGAGCACACTTATCCAGCGTGTCAGTGGACATCGAAGGTAAGCATTTGCCCACTGAAGTCGGTTACGACGCCAAACTGCAGTCAGGTCAAGACCCTGGTGAAGACGGCGAGCATGCAGATGAGCCTCCCTGAGACGGTTTCTGACAGTTTGTGCAGACATTGTGTAAACCAATAGTTACATCAGCTGTTCGGGTGGCTGGTCTCAGACGAAGTCGGATGTGGAGGTCCTGGGCTGGCGTGGTTCCACGTGGTCTGCATTTGTGAGGCCGGTTGGATAAACAGCCAAATTCTCTAAAATGACATTGGAGGCGGTTTATGGTAGAGAAATTAGCATTAAATTATCTGGCAACAGGTCTGGTGGACATTCCTACAGTCCGCATGCCAATTGCCCGCTCCCTCAAAACTTGAGATATCTGTGGCATTGTGTTGTGTGGACAAAACTGCACATTTTATAGTGGCATTTTATTGTCCCCAGCTCAAGGTGCACCTGTGTAATGATCATGCTGTTTAATCAGCTTCTTGATATGCCACACCTGTCAGGTGGATGGATTATCTTGGCAAAGGAGAAATGCTCACTAACAGGGATGTAAACAAATTTGTGCACAAAATTTGAGAGAAATACATTTTTGTGCACATGGAACATTTCTGGGATCTTTTATTTCAGCTCATGAAACATGGGATCAGCACTTTACATGTTGCGTTTACATATTTTTTTATATCAAGATCATTCACCAACCAGCCAGTGTGTAGAACAATTGTTTTTCCAATTCCACCTCATCTACAGTGTGAAACATGGGAGACTAAGAGTGCTACCTTGGCGTTAAATAGGTCTTACTGTTTCCTTGGGAACAGTAGACAGGCTTTCCATCTGTAAGGCCTGTCAGAAGCAGAGTGGTGGGGGAATAAAACTGATGACCAATTAGAACACTGAAGGACGGGTGGCTTTGTGCCTCTCAGACGCCCTGCACAAATGACCCAGCATAAAGCCATTTCAATCACTTTACTGAAGAATGCAATTCAAACGCATGCAGAGAATTAGACACAAAATATTAACCATTGGAGCTCTTGACGGCTTTTATCGTGCACAAGCATATCCAAATATTTCAGTACCACTTTTTCTGAACCACCTGTGCATAACGAATGCTCTATTTTATTCTATCACCTCATGCACACTTGCCATAATAATCCACTGCAATTTATGGCTCCTTGAACCAGCCCATATGAAGGGGATGCAACAACTGCAGTACATTTACCCACAGGTTGAGTTGAACATTACAAAACTCGCTATGAGCGTACGTAACAGTTTATAGTCGCATCACACACAGGTCGCTCATAAAATAGCTACCAATATTTCTCTAGTCTACAGAGGCAATTTGTCCAGGTAAAACAATAATAAAAAGTACAATGATGACATATTTGGAAAGTATTCTAATGAGAGTAGCTACTATACTTGAAAGGTAGCCTAACTAACAACACAAAGACAGTTGTGGAAGCATCCTCCAGTAATTAACCCAGCAGGAAACAGCTCTCACAACAGGAGAGGAGGCAAAATCAGCAATATCTCCCACTGCTCTTTTTAGGTTGTGTGACTTTATGTAATTCGAACCAGAAGCAATTACGGCTAATGAGATCTGTCATCCCCTACCACCAAACAGTCAGTCTTTCATTAGAAAAAGCATCCACAAATATCCAACTAAACAGGTATTTTGGTCAGGTTCTTGATTTGAAGTACATTCGATTGATCAGGATGCAGAGCCAAGTTCTGCAACACTGCTGCCAATCCAAAATGACTAGCAGGAACCTCTTGTTAACTTTCTCATAATGTGTCTCTACCCGCATGGTGAGACATTGCTGTCCTCAGTACACCAACACAAGCTTTCACCCACAGCACCTTGCACCTGCAGCACCTGTCAGGAGTCATTTACTCTCAGTCAAAACACCACTTCCTAACCTTGGTATGCACTGTACTCTTCTTATGGTACAGATTCCAGCCTGTTCTTGTGCATGGGCAAATACACTGAGTGTACAAAACATGAAGGACAATTGCTCTTTCCATGACATAGACTGACCAGGTGAATCCAGGTGAAAGCTATGATCTCTTGCTGATGTCACTTGTTAAATCTACTTCAATCAGTGTAGATGAAGTTTAAAGGATTTTTAAGCCTTAAGACAATTGAGACATGCATTGTGTATATGTGCCATCCAGAGGGTGAATGGGCAAGACAAACATTTGAAGTGCCTTTGAACGGGGTATGGTAGTAGGTGCCAGGCGTACTGGTTTGTGTCAATAACTGCAACTCAATATTAGGAAAGTGTTCATGTCTTGTACACACCCAGTGTATTTGTGAATGGGCCAAGACATGGGGTGCTGCTGGTTAGTGGTCAGTGTTGATGTTATATGAAAGGGATGTTTCTGGCCACAGGGGACTGTGTGTCCCCTCCCTCCGACAGTCCTCTCTGGCTGTTGCCTGTAGTTCTCAAGCCGTGGCTAGAGGAGTGGACACAGCCTACTTCTCCCCGACCCAGAGATGAAAGCTCCAGGCCGTTCTGCTGCACACACTCACTGAGGGCTAGGTGTGCGTGTGTGTTGGGGGGGGCTAACATGATTGAGAGTAGTGAGAAAATAAATGGTGGGGAATAGCCATGATTTGGGCATTCTAAACCACTTCTTCACCCATGACACGGTCATCTTTCTCTCTAAAAGATACTAATATCTTACAAGGGTTTTGTGTGACATTGGAGTTATTTGAATTATTGCCCTAACAAACGGAGTAGTGATACTTTGAATTGACATGGTTATGGTTCACAAAAGTAAATAAAAACAGGATGTTTTATTGTCACGTGTTGTTTTACAGGGTCAGCTATAGTAGTACGGCACCCCTGGAGCAAATTAGGGGACACTGGGAAACCTTCCAAAAGGTAGTTATACTGAACAAAAATATAAACGCAGTGTTGGTACCATATTTCATGAGCTGAAATAAAAGATCCCAGAAATGTTCCATATGCACAAAAAGCTTATTTCTCTCAAATGTTATGCACAAATTAGTTTTACATCCCTGTTAGTGAGTATTTCTCCTTTGCCAAGATAATCCATCCCCCTGAGAGATGCGGGATTTCAAGAAGCTGATTAAGACAGCACAATTCCTGGAAGGCATCACCTCATGTCTCCTCATGTTTCAGCATGTAAATGCACAGCCCATGGCACAATGATCTTTACACAATTCCTGGAAGCTGAAAATGTCCCAGTTCTTCCATGGCCTGAATACTCACCAGACATGTCACCCATTGAGCATGTTTGGGATGCTCTGGATCAACGGGTATGACAGTGTGTTCCAGTTCCCGCCCAAATCCAGATACTGACTGGTTTTCTGATCCACACCCCTACCTTTTTTAAAAAGCTTTCTGTGACCAACATATGCAAATCTGTATTCCCAATCATGTGAAATCTATAGGTTAGGGCCTAATGAATTTATTTCAATTGACTGATTTCCTTATATGAACTGTAACTTAGTAACATCTTCCAAAAAGATTGCAAGAGGTTGTTCTGTGTTTTACACAGTGGTACCTTTACATTTTCAGAGTATTCGTGGTTTCTCACTGTTGTTACTCTGATAGTCACGGACCCAAATGCATTCTGGAGCATTACAAAAGAGCTATGAAGCATCACAATCAAAACGTTATAAGAGCCTGACTAACGCGGTCTAACATGAAGGCCCATGTGGAGCTCATGTGATGTTTTCAGACCACTCCGTGATGACCCAGAAGCACTGCTTGACCAACAGCCTTCCAGTAGAGCGCAGGATGCTGCAGAGCGCATGTCAGAACCCAGTCAACCATGCTCTCCATTACCGAGAGAGGACCCGAATGACTCAGCCAGTAAAGCACTACAATGTGGAGTCAGTCAAAACATGGTAACAAACCTCCTCATACTTCACATTTCTAGTGTAAAGGGCTCCACTATAACATGGTTGGTCTAATACAGAGTATACACTCAATACATTACTCAAGGCCCTTAGGCTCATTGAGGGATGGTCATTGAGTTCTCTTAGTGCCCATCTCTGGGTGTTGTGAGGGCGTATTTAAGCTCAGAGATGTATGCAATCCTGCATCTAGGGCTTTAGGATTCTGTCCAGGTCAGTTGGAGAGTCGCCTTTTTACCCAGGGCCCGTAAGACAAGATCAGCGGCAGCCATCTACTCTAATCTCTAAACCGGTTTCTGGCAGGGTTCTTCAGAGGGCTTGATGACCGAGCACACCCACACAAACTCCCCATCTCTCCACTGCATCTCTACCCACTCACCGATCTCTCCCTCTGTTTCTCATGGGTGAAAGACATGTATCGAGGATCTAAATCCAATTTTGAGATTAGGCTGAGATACATGTTCTTGGCACTTTCATGTGTTCTAAGCACGGTCTATATGCTGTCATTCGGGTGTATGTGAGTGTGTGTGCACGGGTTTGAGAAAGACAGAGTGCACACAGCATAATAGATATTGTGAATCTCTGCACATGGATGTAGGTCAGATAGGCGTTTGTGTACCTTGCTCTGCACTGCCACCATGTGGTACAGGGAGGAACTGCAGCCCGATAGACCCTGTGCTGTGAGGTTGCCCTCAAATCAGGGAGAATGCATTATCAAAATCCAACAAGTGGTTCCAAAGAAAGTTGACTTTCTCTAATGACAAGACCAAACAAAAAACTTAAATGCCAAAACCAGTTAGCATGAACATATCCTCATAATAGCTTAAATCATATATGTAATGTAATCTCAACAACATCCATTTGAACAACCAACCAGTCTTGACCAGTTGGTTCTCTGATCTTGGAGCTCTCTGAATGCTGTCTCTCGCTGTGAATTCCAGAGAATTACATGGCGCTCACAAAAGGGATTATTGTTCTGCATTTGTTACTTCACAACAAGAACCCCAAGTGAATAATTGTATTGTACTGACTCAACTCCAGCCACTTTAATAATGGGAATTGATGGGAAATGATGTAAAATATTTCACTAGCCACTTTAAACAATGCTACCTAATATAATATTTACATACCCTACATTATTCATCTCATATGCATACGTATATACTGTACTCTATCATCTACTGCATCTTTATGTAATACATGTATCACTAGCCACTTTAACTATGCCACTTTGTTTATATACTCATCTCATATGTATATACTGTACTCGATACCATCTACTGTATCTTGCCTATGCTGCTCTGTACCATCACTCATTCATATATCTTTATATACATATTCATTATCCCCTTACACTGTGTATAAGACAGTAGTTTTGGAATTGTTAGTTAGATTACTTGTTGGTTATTACTGCATTGTCTGAACTAGAAGCACAATCATTTCGCTACACTCGCATTAACATCTGCTAACCATGTGTATGTGACAAATAACATTTGATTGGATTTGTATTTTAAAATAGCAGGATCACAATGAAAACTCCATGAAGCTGATAGATGTGTTTGGAAGGGTAGAAGCACTAACAGTACATCGTTAGTCTGAACACGGGAGGTGATTATTTGTTTAATTAATCCTATCACACTTTGTTCATAACCATTGTGCATAACATGGATTTGACTAGAAATCCACAGAGCTGTTCATTATGGAGCAGGATGAGAAGGTATCAGAGGATTGGAACCTTAACATAGTTACATTCTTAGAGAAAACGACACAAGAGAACCATTTACACGTTTATTTTCCTGGTCAAAGCCATGTGTAAGTCGGGCTTAAAATGGTTGTTGGTCCCAGTGATCTTTGCCATTTACTGGCTAACTTGTTCTGAAAGAAATGCTCACATGTATGTTGGCTTTTTCAGGAAATGTTTGCTCTCTTTTTGGGCAGACACACGAAAATATGTTAATAATATCCATATAAATAAATCTGACTTCCAGGATCTATTTTTCAGACGACTTCCCTCCATCAATCAAATCCCATATCCATCCCCCAACTAAAATGACAGTGGATCACATGTTCAATAAAGCAGTTGCTCCAAGCTCCTGGTTTCTATGGAAACGCCACCTACACAGCCAGCTGAGGCAACAGAGATGTGTTCATTAGGCCTCTGTTGCTTTGAATGCTCTTGGTTCCCACCTGTCTCTGCACTAACTGTGTTTACCAACACCGCCAACCTATAATGCTAATTAAAAAAGGAGCACTATACAGTAGATGATTATCACCATTGGCAATCATATACAGACTATTACACCTGATTGGATTTCATTTGAATTACTGGGGAGCTCTGTGTCAAAGAAATTCATAACTGCACTCCCCCTTTTGCATATTTCTGAATTCTCTCTTTCCTTAGGAGGCAGAACCAGAGGATGTGATCTCTGGTCTGGTGCTCATTAAACAACCTAGCAAAACTAGGATAGGCCTATGGTATAACATTTGTTCTGACATCATAAAATGATCAAGTAACTTTGTGTCAATCCTTTCTTGAATAGAGATACTACTCTTCTTAAAAAATATATTTGATGGAGTTATCAAAATGTTAATTTATTGGTTTATTCAGATCCCGATCATCTTTAGCCAAAGCAGCAGCTATTCGTCCTGGGGTCCACACCTAGTTACTTAGAGCTTTTAGGGGTATCAGGCCTATTCTGGCTTCTGGCAGGCCTTGTTTGCATTATCTGAAATGAAACCACTGACGTACAACAGGACAATGAAGAAATGCAACTCCCAACACAACAGCCATTACCCTCATAAAATAACTGGGTCACATTTGATAAGACACAACATCCCAGGTTCGTGAAATGTAGATTATCCTCTTTTTCATTGCATTATTATTGATCTTTAAGGTTATGAGTCCCAAAAAGACCAAACTGACTTGTTTTGTTCTGAGCTCTCAGTAGACTATGTTTACAAAAGTGAAAGTTTTGCATCACAAGGACATATCTAAGCTCATTGTTTTCTTTTCATTAGTTGGTAAACAGCATCTGTTAACACTGCCGACTAAATTACAAGCGTTACAGCTGAGGAAACACTGCGGTCCCAGCAGCCTAAACGATCAGTCACATTCTTGTTACAGCAACGAGCAATCTTTTTACAGCAATGAGTGCTTTTACCAGTTGGTAGTAAGAACATGAAGCCCATATCTTCATGTTGTTTTTGACCACTGCTTCTTCAAGACACGCCATTTTTTTTGAGACAGCTAATCATTTGAGATTAGTAGTGCTATGTGTGAAAACGGTTCTCCCATCTTCACAGACGAACTCTGGAGCTCTGTCAGTGACCAAGGCCCTCCTCCCGATTGCTCAGTTTAACCTGGCGGCTCTTGGAAGAGTGTTGGTGGTTCAAAACTTCTTCCATTTAAGAATGATGGAGGCCAATGTGTTCTTGAACACCTTCAATGCTGCAGAAATGTTTTGGTACCCTTCCCCAGATCCGTACCTGGACACAATCCTATCTCGAGCCTCTACGGCCAATTCCTTTGACCTCTTGGCTTGTTTTTTGCTCTGACATGCACTGTCAACTGTGGGACCTTATATAGACAGGTGTGTGTGTCTTTCCAATTAATGTCCTATCAATTGAATTTACTGCAGGTGGACTCATGTCAAGTTGTAGAAACATCAAGGACTATCAAAAAACAGTATCCACCTGAGCATAATTTTAATTGTCATGACAAAGGGTCCGAATACTTAAGTAAAGAAGGGGTCGTTTGTTGCTTTGTCATTATGGGGTAGTGTGTGTAGATTGAGAGTTAAAAAAATAAAATAAAATAGCTTTGCTATTAGGATGAAAGACAAGCATTGAGTTTCATTTAGCATGCGTGTCATGACTGCATTAATCGTTGCTTGTGAAGTCATACAAATATGACAGGAGCATTCAAGGGGTATGCCCAATCAGAAAGAAAGTCAAGCTAAACTGAATCTCTCACACACACGCAATACCAAGCAGGAATTCTAACAAACCCCGGCTATGACAATGCAACAATGTCATGCCAAATAGAGTATGACAGAATCATACTAATGAGTGAAATATTTCAGTCCAGCATGCAAATGTTGCTGGTTTTACATGTCACAGGTGATGATATACACAGTGTACATATCATTAGGAACATCTGCTCCTTCCACTACAGACTGACCAGGTGAATCCAGATGAAAGCTACAATTCCTTAATTGATGTCACTTGTCATCTACTTCAAATCAGTGTACATGAAGGGGGGGGGTGACAGGTTAAAGAATATTTTTTAAGCCTGGAGTCAATTGTGACACATATTGTATGTGTGCCATTGTGGGTGAATGGGCAAGACAAGATAATTAGTGCCTTTGAACAGGTTATGGTAGTAAGTGCTAGTTGCACCGGTTTGTCAAGAACTGCAACGCTGCTGGGTTTTTCATGCTCAATATCCCATGTGTATCAAGAATAGTCCACCACAAAAAGGACATCCAGCCAACTTGGCAACTGTGGGAAGCATTGGAGTCAACATGGACCAAATCAAATCAAATTGTATTGGTCACATACACATTTAGCAGATGTTATTGCGGGTGTAGCGAAATGCTTGTGGAATCCCTGTGCAACGCGATAGACACCTTGTAGAGTCCATGCCCAGACGAATTGAGCCTGTTCTGAGAGCAAAGTCCTGAGTGGGGAGGGTTCCGCCACTCAATATTAGGAAGGTGATCTTATGTTTTGTGCAGTGTATGTGATGTGAAGGCAGGTTTGCCTTACTATGCCAATTACTGCCCCGCTGTGGTCAATTGGGGCACTGTCAAAACCCTGATTCACAGAAAGATTCAGGGCTAAAAGGAACGGGTGGCTGCGGTCTGTTAGCAATCACCTGCTAGGTGTTGATGAACAGCAGCTATTCAACATGTATAATTGAAGGAGGATAATCTGGCCAGAGGCAATAGACTGGTCACACGCTGCTTCTAGGTACAGTCTGCCATCAGCTGCTCTAGCATGTTGTCTCTGAAACATCTGTGAATTAAATGCGTACTGAGAGCAAAGATCTGATCACTGTTGTGGTGAAACCATTGGACAAGTAAAATAGAGTGAAAGGTTTTAAATTAATTTATATAAAATAAAAATAAAAACTCATTTATCCACTGAAGTGGAACAAATATCCATCACTTGTACCTTCTTTAGTTTGGAACATATACAATCTGAAGACAGACTCGTCAGGTTGTCGGAACAGAATAAAATAATCAAGCAAAGGGTCTGTCCACACCACAAAGTCACCACAGCCAAGGATAACGAGAGAAAAAAATTAACATTTTACCAAGTGCAGATCTGGTCTGGTTTTAAACAGCTATTTTCTTCTGTTAAATGTACAGTTAAAAGCTAGAATCCTTAGTTGCTACATCCATTTTCTGACTTAAATGAATGATATATACCCATCGATTCTTGAATAATAACTTATAAAAACGCCTAATGAGCTTAGTTCAACTGTCGTACCCCATCTGAATATAAACATGTTCTATGTTTGTAAACTATGTAAATGTAAAGCACGGTATAGTCTCAAAACATGGGTAAAACCACAATTCTGATATCATGGATAGTCATTCCTGGCATCCGTAGCCCCATCTGTCAATCTGAGAGTGGTTACATTTCTCCAGGCCCATCCCTCAGCTTTTGACCAAAAACAGAGGTGGAATGACCCCTTTGGTATAGTTTCAACTAAGGATTCAAGCGTTAACGGCTCGGGTACTTTTCTGTAGTCTGTTACATGAAAGCTCGATGAGGAGGCATCTGACCAACTACACATGGAATTAATATGTTTATCTCTTACTGGTTATCTGTGCAAGTATGAAAATATGTAAGTGTAACAAAGCAAATTGATTTGGATATGACAGAACATGGATTTGAAAGTGGGGGGGACACTAAATTGATAGAATTGTAAAAAGAAACGACACTGAACAGAAAAAAAGTCCACATACAAAGTAACAGCGAGAATGTTGAAGTTCAGGTGGACTGATTGAAATGTCAGACCCCACTGCTGTAAATGCTTTCTTTATTTCAATTATTAGCACTTTTTTGTTTTACCTATATAAATGAAAATACATCCAAAACAGATCCTATGGTCCACATATGAACAACAAAATACTGCATTACTACTTAGAGCTGCAATAAGGCTAGGTCAGTATATGAACGGCTAGCTGCCAAAGGTCCAGGAATTGGCTCCGACTGTTTTGATCCCCTTTTCTGAATGCACTCATTGATATTTCATGTCTGCGTCAAATGCTTGTCATGCTGCTAGTTGGTCACCTCATCCAGTCATCCCATGGGTCCGTTGAGTGGTGCCCTTGACCGTGGCCCCCAATCTGCACTGAGGTAGTTGAGACAGAGATGCCGTGCGACCGCCGGGCTAACATGGGCCTCAGTCAAACTGCTCGCTGCAGGTGGTCAAAGTTCAGCTCATCACGTTAAAGGTTAATTGTTGTTAAGGCTTCCTGTGGTCTTGGAGTCGTCCTCCTCCTCCGTGGCGATGTCTCACAGGGGACCTTCAAATTAGAGTTCTACTTTGTCCTTTTTTCAAATCTCAACTAAATGTTCTCTTCAGTCTTTTTTTTAAGGGGTGGTCATATTTTCCAATCCTCTACAATGGTTAAACCAACTGAAAATCTTCTCCTTTTGGCACCTTGGGAGTCAATGGAAGAAGGGAGAAATAAATGGTAGGAAAGGAGAGAGAAAAAACAAGATGGTGGTGATGATGCAGAAGACTAGTTGTGGTGGCTGGCTTGGTCATTGGCTGCCGACGAGTCCGTATCTGCTGCGCGGGTGGCGCTGTCCCCTTCCTCTGTTTTGATGCGCTTAGCGTTGGGCTGATCGCTGGCCGCCTGGGCTCCGTTCTGTTGTTTGGTCGGGAGGGAGGCTGAAGCGGAGGCGTGAGTGGCCAGCAAGTGGAGAGGACTCGCAACAGCTGTGGCTGAACATGGGGAGGAAGATGAGGAAAAACATATAAATATTTCAGTGCCGGAATTGATGGAATATTGTGCTAAGTAATCTAATGTCTTAGAACATATGCCAATAAAAAGCGTACTTTTCAAAACAGCGTAGGAAACTCCAGCCAGACAGGGATTCGTATGGCACTTCGAGATACACAAACACACTGCAGAGCAGCACTGACATGTACGCTGCATGAATTCTAGTTAATTAAACAAACAGGGACTACTCACAACAGTGGTAGACTACAGATGGGGACAGAGAAGTGACAGGCTACAGATGGGACCCGAGAGCAGTGACAGGCTACAGATGGGGCCAGAGCAGTGGCAGGCTACAGATGGGGTCAGAGCAGTGGCAGGCTACAGATGGGATCAGAGCAGTGGCAGGCTACAGATGGGCCCAGAGCAGTGACAGGCTACAGATGGGCCCAGAGCAGTGGCAGGCTACAGATGGGCCCAGAGCAGTGGCAGGCTACAGATGGGCCCAGAGCAGTGGCAGGCTACAGATGGGGTCAGAGCAGTGGCAGGCTACAGATGGGGTCAGAGCAGTGGCAGGCTACAGATGGGCCCAGAGCAGTGACAGGCTACAGATGGGCCCAGAGCAGTGGCAGGCTACAGATGGGCCCAGAGCAGTGGCAGGCTACAGATGGGCCCAGAGCAGTGGCAGGCTACAGATGGGAACAGAGCAGTGGCAGGCTACAGATGGGGCCAGAGCAGTGACAGGCTACAGATGGGGACAGAGCAGTGACAGGCTACAGATGGGGTCAGAGCAGTGGCAGGCTACAGATGGGGTCAGAGCAGTGGCAGGCTACAGATGGGGTCAGAGCAGTGGCAGGCTACAGATGGGGTCAGAGCAGTGGTAGACTACAGATGGGGTCAGAGCAGTGGTAGACTACAGATGGGGTCAGAGCAGTGGTAGACTACAGATGGGGTCAGAGCAGTGGTAGACTACAGATGCAGATAAAGAGCTTTGACAGGATCCATTCTAAGTCAGTGTCTCACCTGCAGCAGCCTGCATTGGCATCAGGTGGGTGCCATTCTGTGTGATGGTCTTTATGGGGAGCTGGTGCTGGCCCAGGGGCTGCTGCACTAAGGTTAGCGTCTGTAAGGGCGTGGCCGACTGGATGATGCGACTGCCACCGCCTATAGAGGCGTGGGAGATGGTTGGAACAGATTCTACTTTTACTATAGACAAACAGAAAAAAAGGAGATGTCAATGACTTCTAATAACATAACACCAAACGAGCACTACAATAACTGATCAACATGAGATACATTTACTAAGACACACATATACAGACACAGATGCTTTGGTCAAATGTAAAACAGACCTACGTATACCTGGCTGAAACCACACACACACTACACCATCCCCTCACCTTTGGCCTCTGAGTAGTCTCTGTTCTCCTGGGGTTCAGCCTGGAGCGTGACCATGGTGGGGGTGGCCACTGTGTAGGTGTTGGCGGTGCCGAGCCCGGACATGCTGGTGACAGACATGGCAGGGATCTGGTGGACAACGTGCACCGTCTGCATGACGGGCTGCTGGTTCTGGTAGGTGCTGGTAGTCACAGGCGTGGCCATGGCATAGGTCACCGGCTTTAGGGTCTGAGGTAACTGACGCTGAACCGTGATGAGCACCGGCTGGCTGTTGAGAGGGGAGCCTGGAAAAACAATAGCTTTCTTTAACGGAGGATCCACATGTGACGACTGCACATTTGTACATAGGATTGGAGAAGAGTCCAACAGTCTGAATATTTTATGTCAGTTCCCACTGATAACCTGAATGACCCTAGAAAGTCTTGGAAGGCTATTAAGTCTATGTCTGGTAATAGTAATGTTAATGAATTAACGTCATGTGTTTTGAAGGACTCTGTTGCTGTATATGACAAAACTGAAATGCTGAATTGTGTCAATAAGCACTTTGTATCATCTGGTAGGCTGTTTGATTCAGTGTCCTCTATTTCTGTACAACCCTGTGTGGATGAACCAGTGAGATCTGGTCAAACGTTTAGCTTTTGCCATTCTCAGTGCAGGAGTACATAAAGCCCTGAAATCCTTAGATCAGAGAAAGCCTGCAGGTCCTGATCTTTTGGATCCCTGCTTTTAAATCTGGCAGCTGATTTCATAGCTGAACCACTTACATATGTGTTCAATCTAACCCTGGAATGTAATGAAATTCCAAAAATCAGCATTTGTCCTACCACTTTTAAAGGGGGGGAGATCCAACTCTTTTAAATAATTATAGGTCAATCTCAAGCGGTCACCCTTGGTGAAAATACTTGAAACCCTTGTGTGTGAACAGCTAAGAATTTATTATTTACTAACTCTATTTTATCAATGTACCAATCGGGCTTCAGGAAGAAGCATAGCACAATTACAGCAGCCATGAAGGTTTTAAATGATATCACTGAAGCCCTTCACAAAAAACAGCATTGTGTCTCACTTTGTATTGATCTCTCTAAGGCTTTTGATACAGCTGATCATGCTATATTAAAAGGCAGAGATTGTCGAGTGTAGGTCTTTCAGAGCATGCAGTTGCATGGTTTGCTAACTGTCTGATAGTGCACTCAATTTGATGGGCTTATGTCTGTTAAATGTCTGTCTTTAATGGTGTGCCCCAAGGCTCTGTACTTGGTCCTCTCTTATTCACTATTTATATAAATGATTTAGACAAAAATGCCCAAAATGCGCAACTTCATTTTTATGCTGATGATACTGTTATTTACTGTTGTACCTCGTCTCTTACAAAAGATTTCCAGAACTTGCAAACTGCTTTTTATACTGTTCAACATACCTTGTGTCAATTGAAGCTTATCCTCAATACTAACAAAACTAAACTAATGGTGTTTTCTAAAGCAAGAAATAGACCTCTGAACCTTTCACCCATTACTACCTGTCAGGGCAAGGAGATTGAGGTTGTAACATCTTAGAAATATCTTGGAATTTTAATTTATGACAGCCTCTTTTAAATTGCATATTCAACAACTTTAAAAAAAATTGAAGCTGAAATTGGGATTTTATTTTAGGAATAAGGCCTAGTTTTTCTTTTGAAGCCAGAAGGAGGCTAGTAATCAGCTACATTTTTATGCTGTTACTAGACTATGCGGATATCTTATATATGAATGCTTCCGCTCAGCGTTTGAGATCAATTGGCACCCTTTTCCATGGCACTTTGAGATTTATTTTAAACTGCAAAACCCTTACGCACCACTGCATTTTGTATACCAGGGTTGGCTGGCCTTCTCTAGTCACTGGTATACTTTTATTTACAAAGCCATTTTTGGTTTACTACCTTGTTATTTGGGCATTTTTATTGTTCAGAAATGTGGTGGGTACTCTGTTTGCTGGACTTTATCCTACTAACTGTTCCAAATGTCCCAACTGAGTTTGGTAAAAGGGCTTTTATGTACTCTGCGCCATAGTCTTGGAACGCCTTACAAAATACTTTTAAACTGGAAGAACTTGTCCCGATCTGGATTTTTAAATCACTGATGAATGATCTTGAGACTGATTCCCTGACCTGTCAATGTTTTTAATTTGCAGTTTTTGATTTTGTTATACTCTTGTGAATTATATGGTTTTTACTAGATTACGTGTAGTTTTTCATGTTGTTTGTCTGTAATTTTTGTAATGACTTGGTGCTGCCTATCTTGGCCAGGATGCTCTTGAAAAAGAGATTTTAAATCTCAATGAGCCCTTCCTGGTTAAATAAAAGGTAATAAAAAAAAGTGATTGGACAAAAATGGGCGTCTCTCACCTGGTATACTCTGTGCAAAGCGGGCCTCCTGGATGACAGCTAGTTTGGGCTGGACTGCTGTGGCAGGGGGCGGGGCCGGAGCGGGCTCTGGTTCCATGGGGACAGGGGAACCCTCTCGGGATAGGCTGTCAGGGGTCTGCACCCCACTCGAGTGGGCCGAGAGCACCCCAGAGTGATTAGGGGAGACTGGGGCACTCCTGTGAAAGGGAAAAACAGATTTTAAAAAATACTGTAGATTTACATATGCATTGAAATTTACCACCCTAGTCACACTTTCCCAATGGGAATATTATAGTGACCACATATGGCCACAAGGTGATGGCACAAACATGCCAATCTAACAGTAAAGCTGAGGTGTCCAACCTTTTATATCAAGAGAGCTACTTTAAAATTATGAAACATATCACAAAATACAATTTTTTTTCCTAGCTTCAAATACACAGTATTTTCCCAAATTCATACCGTTATATTTTTCCTGGTTTGGGATTTTTTTAAATAGTTTTTCACTCAAAATTACAACCATTCTTAGAGAAAGAATGAAATGTGATGTTATGAGTACACACCAATACTTAAAATCACATTTGAAGACCATTTTTGGGGGCTGGAAAAAATACATTTTAATTTGCATGCAATAGCACTTATATTGAGAATTTTGCGAGAGAGGACTGTGCTGGTCTAGCAATGTTTTTGCTGCTGCATGTCATGACAGAGTTTGCTAAATAAAATACAAATGAAAAGAGCCCACCCAATTGATCAAACAATCATGATAGAACTCTGCCAGGTAAGCATGCTTTGCGGATAACATTTAATTGAGAAGGTTTTGGGGAAAGTATTTTTGTCTCCTAGAGTTGGGCGGTATCCATACTTTCATACCATCTTGATCGCATTCAGGGATATACAGTATTACCGGCTTAGTACACAAGGCCGCACCAAAAAAACAAAAACAACTATTGGCCATCTATTAAGAGAATGCTAACAAAATTCGCACAAGTAATGAAACATTTCCATGGAGGATGCCAACTAAATATGCTAAAGAGCACAAACTAATATAAATGAATTGCAAAGACATACACAAATAACTTTATGAACTGGATTGCCTAGATAGGAGCTACTGAATGGCATTTTTGGCGAGTTTGGACATTTACAAGCAAATGTAAATGTGAGACATTGTGCAAATGAACAAAGTTTTGAAACATGCTTGTCTGAAGGACGAACACTAATGTGTTTTCTGTGAAGGACGAACACTAATGTGTTTTCTGTGAAGGACGAACACTAATGTGTTTTCTGTGAAGGACGAACACTAATGTGTTTTCTGTGAAGGACGAACACTAATGTGTTTTCTGTGAAGGACGAACACTAATGTGTTTTCTGTGAAGGACGAACACTAATGTGTTTTCTGTGAAGGACGAACACTAATGTGTTTTCTGTGAAGGACGAACACTATAGTTGCACATCCCTGATCCCTCTATTGAAGCAAAAAAAAACACTTGACTGTCAATACACAGCTGGAACCAACTGCTCACACTTTCTCCCATTATTTTACCTTTATTTAACTAGACAAGTCAGTTAACCTATCTGCGCACGGAAACCGGTAGCGGGATGAAATTCGACAACATACGAAAATACAAGTGTCTCACATGTTTCGAAAGCCTAGAATCTTGCTAATCCAACTGCGTTGTCAGATTTTTAAAAGGATTTACTGCGAAAGATTACAATCATCTGAGGATAGAGCCCGATAAAAAACAACTATTTCAACCAGCACAGGCGTAACAAAATCATAAACTCCAATAAAATAAATTGTTTACCTTTGACGATCTTCCTCTGTTTGCAATCCCAATGCTCATTGTTACACAATGAATGGTCTTTTGTTTGATAAAATCCATTATAGCCTAACACTAAACATTTTGTGAACCGCTTTTTTGTGAATTCCGTCTCATTCCATTTGACGACACACTCGAGGTAAATACGCACAGTAAACGTGACTTTTCCAGTCATGTTTGGTTTCATTGCAATCAACTGGTTTGTTTGTAACACAACCAAACCTAATGGGTCATTTCGTGGGACGTATTGACTGAAAGAAACCGATTTGAAGACAAGTAATGACATCATTGTGCACCAATGATTTGCCCACTGTTTCGTTGATTGACTGTATTTGAACCCAATGACCACTGATCGCCTTGAAATCTAGCTGGGTAGATAGCCAATGAGCTGAGGTAAAAGGCAATATGTAATGTTTATGTGTTGGAAGACCAACCCATGTAGTAAACTCCGGCGTAAAGAGGGTCATTCGCCATTGAAGTTTCATACCGGAAGGAGCAACGCATGTTACGCACAGCATTGTTTTGGTAAAGCGCATCTTCAGCTGTTTATATATCAATCAGTATGGCGACTAAGTCAGGGAAAGCTAAATCTAAGTCTAGATATACAGATGTACACAGATGAACGGAGAGGACATCGTTTTGGACTGGTAAGTTCTTCTCATGCTAATGCCGTTGTTTGAAATTAATAATATAAAATATTATTTGTGAAATGAAATAGCCTATTTTAGGCTGTTGAGGGGACTGCAGGCCCACAACAATGGCCAAAGTGAAATGGAGACAGTAGATCTAGCAGGTCTATAATAATATATTCAACCTTATGTTCTCACACACACACAAAAAAGTATTTAGTCAGCCACCAATTGTGCAAGTTCTACCACTTAAAAATATGAGAGAGGCCTGTAATTTTCATCATAGGTACACGTCAACTATGACAGAGAAAATGAGAGGTTGAGAACAAATTCTTATTTTCAATGACAGCCTAGGAACAGTGGATTAACTGCCTTGTTCAGGAGCAGAATGACAGATTTTTACCTTGTCAGCTCAGGGATTCGATCTAGCAACCTTTCGGTTACTGGCCCAACTCTAACCCCCTACCTGCCGCCCCCACATGACTGGCTCAACTGTTCTGCGAACTATGCTTCATAATGTAAAATAATGTGACAGGTGAAATTAAGAACACGATGTGCTTCATCTCCTAACATATTACACAAGCGGACTGCAGGTATTTACTTAAAACCTGTTGCTCCTACCCTCTACTTTTTTGAACATTTTGTTAAAAATCGCGCAACATTTCAGCGCCCTGCTACTCATGCCAGGAATATAGTACGTTCATATGGTTAGAATGTGTGGATAGGAAACCCTCGGACGTTTTTAAAACTGGTTAAATCACGACTGTGGCTATAACATAACGTGCGTTACATCGGAAAGCGCAGGAAAACCTGATCACAGAAAATGGAAATAAATATCCTTGCGCCACTTACAGCAATTGTTAACAGTGAGCCGAATTAGATAAGACCGAGCATTCAACTCCCACAGCATCCCCATGTTGTCTAGAGTCTTGTGAATTGAATCATCTTTGATTCTTGGTTGAACCGAAACAGGGGCACCACTTACCTCCGGTCTCCGCCCAGATCATTCCGGAAGAGCTCTCTCGTGAAATTTTTCCAAGACGACAGCTAATGATTTTTACATCGCCTAAGGATGATTTTTATCGCTTATTAACGTTTACTAATACCTAAAGTAGCATTACAAACGTATTTCGAAGTGTTTTGTGAAAGTTTATCGTCTACTTTTTGAATTTAAAAAATGACGTTACGTTGTGAAATCGCTGTTTTTTCGTTTATCACACAGTCTACATATAACGATATCTTGGCTTTATATGGCCTGATTTAATCGAAATAAAGACACAATAGTGTTTATGGGACATCTAGGAGTGCCAACAAAGAAGATGGTGAAAGGTAATGACTGTTTTCTATTTTATTGTGCAGTTTGTGTAACGCCGAAATGCTAATTATTTTGTTTACGTCCCCTGCTGTGCTTTTGTGTTGTAGTGTATTGGTGCATGCTATCAGATAATAGCTTCTCATGCTGTCGCCGAAAAGCATTTTAAAAATCTGACTTGTTGCCTGGATTCACAACGAGTGTAGCTTTAATTTGATACCCTGCATGTGTATTTTAATGAACTTTTGAGTTTTAACTAATACTATTAGCATTTAGCGTAGCGCATTTGCATTTCCAGAGCTCTAGTTGGGACGCAAGCGTCCCAAGTATAAGCAAGAGGTTAAAAAGTAACAAAACATTGAAAAAAATGTTGAAAAACTTAAAAGAAATAGTCAATGGTATTGAAAAACCATGCCGTGGCTGTTTCCAAATACCCCGGTATACGGTATGCCGCCCAAGCCTACTGTCTACCCAGAAGACAGTTATCATTCTGTCTTACTGGCTACACAAAGTGAATGGAAGAGAAATGTGTGCACTACACAGACATACATGGGAACTATTGCTGGAAATGAATTGGCAGAGAGTGTTACATTTGGCATTTTTAGGCCAACTGGAGCTAACTAGGGATGGGATAATGTCAATGTGGATAGATGGGCTGCGAGCGACCGGATGGAGACCCCTGCAGTAAAGCATGCAGCGAGCTCATCGTGTGACTGAAACCTGAGAGAGTGAGTAGGTCCATACCTGGAGGAGAGGGGTCCGAGGGGGGTCCTGAAGCAGGGCACACCCCGCGGCCTTCGTTTCCTGAAGGCCTGCTCCATGAGCTTGCCCTCTGAGGACGGGTCTATCCTCCAGAACGAGCCCTTGCCCGGTTCCTCCTGCGATCTGGCTACTTTAATAAAGTAGCGGTTCAGTGACAGATTGTGACGGATCGAGTTCTACAACAGAATACGCCGTCGTGTTAGTACGAACACACTGCAGCCAAGGCTGTTATTCACATCACAGTTCATCAATGGCACATGCTCAAAAACAACAAGGAAACAGATGGGATAAGCCATGTACCACCCTTCAGTTTGAAGCCAAAGTGAATGTGTACTTTTACAAGGTTGCATATTAGTCAAAGCACATCTTAATATACAGTGCCCTCAGAAAATATTCATACCCCTTTACTTATTCCACATTTTGTTGTGTTACAGCTTGAATTCAAAATGTATTTAAAAAGTCTCACTCATCTACACACAATATACCTGTTTTTAGAAATCTTTGCTAACCGACTGAAAATTAAATAGTAATCTAATTTTCATAATTATTCACAAGCGAGTCAATACTTTGTAGAAACACCTTTGGCAGCAATTAGGAATGTGAGTCTTTCTGGGTACGTCTCTAAGAACTTTCCACACCTGGATTGTGCAACACTTGCCCATTATTCTTTTCACAATCCTTCAAGCTCTGTCAAAATTGGTTGTTGATCATTGCTAGACAACCATTGTCAGGTCTTGGCATAGATTTTCAAGCAGATTTAAGTCAAAACTGTAACTCCGCCACATTCACGGACTACTTGGTAAGCAACTCCAGTGAAGATTTGGCCTTGTGTTTTAGATTACTATCCTGCTGAAAGGTGAATTCATCTCCCAGTGTCGGAGAGAAACAGGTTTTCCTCTAGGACCCTCGACCTCAAAACCATTGTTCCTCTCTAATCAGGGACTGATTTAGACCTGGGACACCAGGTGTGTGCAATTCATTATCAGGTAGAAGTGTAAACCAGCAGGCTCTGGACCTCATACGGTAAGAGTACCCCTGCTCTAGGATTATGCCCGTGTTTAGCTCCATTCCATTTATTCCCCAGTTCTAACAATTACAAGCATACCCATAACATAATGCAGCCACCACTATGCTTGAAAATATGGAGTGTGGTACTCAGTAATGTGTTGTATTGGATTTGCCCCAAACACTTTTTATTCAGGACAAAAAGTTAATTGCTTTGCCAAGTATTACTTTAGTGCCTAGTTGCAAACAGGATGCATGTTTAGGTATATTTTTATTCTGTACAGACTTATTTTCCCTCTGTCAATTAAGTTAGTATTGTGGATGTTGAAACAAGAAAATGTGGAGAAAAAAAATCAAGGGGCTATGCTCTGGCATTTCAAATAAAACCATGTGGTGGAATCCTAATGCTATTCAAAACAGGTTCAGATCTTTTCCCTCACATGCACCATTTTCAATGAAATTATTTGTATTGAAAGACGCCATTTCTCACCTGCCAGCCTTTGTCTGCAGTCCTGTAGTAGGGGTAGTTTTTGGTGATGTGAGTATATATTCCATTTAGCGTGAGCTGCTTGTCTTGTGCCATTGTAATGGCTTGGACAATCAGTTGTGCATATGAGTATGGCGGTTTGGAATCATCCTAAAGGGAAGAAGAGGAAGGAAGAAAGGGTGTCATTTACTTGGTAGCATAGCACATATTGTGAGCAATGGCACTGGAGGGAATAGCAGCCGTTTCACAGGCCCCTGGCCAATTGAACCATTTTGTGTTTTTGGGTGTTGATCTTAACTTTTTTTTGTACATAATGTTTACACCATCATTTTCGATGACCGAAAAGAGCTTCTGGAACCCAGAAAAGCCATCACCAACCTCGATTTGGATGAGGACTTTTACGGCAATGAGTCGAAGGACATATTGATTATCCCAGACCAGGTCCAAATCCCTGACACTGAGTAGGCGGCGCTACTGGCTAACGTGCACTGGACGAGCTCTGTTTGAGACTATCCCATCAACGTGATCTGAAGAACTGTAATACCCTGTTTCTCCGAGTCGTGGTGGAACAAGGAAAATATTAATCTAGCTGGTTTTTCTATACATCGGCATGATAGAACGACAGCATTGGGGAAACTCAGGGGAGGGGGTGTGCGTCTCTTCGAGGTTCTGCTCACGTTAGAATACCTTATGATAAGCTGTACACCATACTATTTACCAAGAGAGTTATCATTATATTTTTCTACCACCATAAACCGATGCTGGCAATAAGACTGGACTCAATGAGCTGTATAAGACCATAAGCAAACAAGAAAATGCTCACCCAGAGGTGGCATTCCTAGTGGCCGTGATTTTAATGCAGGAAACTGAAATACGTTTTACCTCATTTATACCAGCATGTCACCTGTACAACTAGAGGTGAAAAACTCTAGATCACCTTTACTCCAAACAGAAATGCATACACATCTCTCTCTCCATTTAGCAAATCTGACCATAACTCTATCCTCTCGATTCCTGCTTACAAGCAAAAACTCAAAACAGGAAGTAGCAGTGACTCACACAAGTGACCAGAAGTGGTCCGGTGAAGCGGATGCTAAGCTACAGGGCTGTTTTGAAGGAACAGACTGGAATATGTACCGGGATTCATCCGACGGCATCAGTCATTGGCTTCATTAATAAGTGCATCGACAACCTGCCGAGGGACTGCGGTTGAAAATTAGCCGGCTGGCTAAAACCGGCACTTTTACTGAAACGTTGATTAATGTGCACTGTCCCTGTAAAAATAAAACAAACTCAAACGCTGTGCCCACAATGACCGTACGTACATATCCCAACCAGAAGCCATGGCTTACAGGCAACATCAGCACTGAGCTGAAGGTTAGAGTTGGTGCTTTCATGGAGCGGGACACAAACCCAAATGCTTGTAAGACATTTCACTACACCCTCCGACGAACCATCAAACAAGCAAAGTGTCAATACAGAACTAAGATCAAATCCTACTACACCAGCTCTGACACACGTCGGATGTGGCAGGGCTTACAAACTATCACAGGTAACAAAGGGAAACCCAGCCATGAGCTGCCCAGTGATATGAGCCTAACAGATGAGCTAAATGCCTTCTATGCTCGCTTTCAGGCAAGATCCACTGAACCATGCGTGAGAGCACCAGCTGTTCCAAATGACTGTGATCACACTCTCCATAGCCAATGTGAGTAAGACCTTTAAACAGGTAAACATTCACAAGGCCAGACATATTACCAGGACATGTCCTCAGAGCATGAGCTGCTAAGCAGGAAAGGGTCTTCACTGATATTTTCAACCTCTCCCTGTAATACATAGATGTTTCAAGCAGACCACAAGTCTGCCCTACCAAGCAAAAAGGCAGTAACTATTTTTTTTTTGCTACATTAAATACATGCTTAAATCATCCTGCCTCTATTGTATTGTGTTTTTGAGAAAATGGGGGTCATGTTAGCAGTAACTGCATAAAGTTACTGTGAGACCAACATAAATAAATAAACATATTTCTCAGTTCCACGCTATGAGCAGTTACTGCCTTTTTGCTTGGTAGGGCAGCATAGTCCCTGTGCCCAAGAATACCAAGGTAACCTGTCTAAATGACAATCTCCCCGTAGAACTCACATCTGTAGCCATCAAATGCTTTGAAATGCTGGTCATGACTCACATCAACAACATCATCTCAGAAACCCTGGACACACTCCAATTCACAGGACAAGGACAACCGTTCCCTCAACGTCTAAGACAAATGAGTTGATCATGGACTAGAGGAAACGTAGGGGTGAGCACACCCCCATGCACATCGACAGGGCTGTGGTGGAGTGGATTGAGAGGTTCAAGTTCATCTGTATCCACATCAAAGGATCTATCATGGTCCAAACACACCAACAGTCGTGAAGAGGGCACGACAACGCCTCTTCCCCCCCAGGAGGCGGAAAAGATTTGGCATGGGCCCTCAGATCCTCTAAAAGTTCTACAGCTGCACCATCGCGTGGGGCCTCTATACCAGGCGGTGTCAGAGGAAGGCCCAAAACATTGTTAAAGACAGCCACCCACCCAAGCCAGACTTGTTCGCTTTGCTACTGCACGGAAAGCAGTACCAATGCACCAAGTCTGAAATCAACAGGACCCTGAACAGCTTCTACCCCCAAGACACAAGACATCTAAACAAGACTGCTAAATAGCTAATCAAATGGCTACCAGGACTAGCTGCATTTACCATTTTTTGCACACCTGCTGATGCCCATTATCTATCCTGTTGCCAAGTCACTTTATCCCTACCGGTGTGTACATTACATAGCTACCTCAATTACCTCGTACCCTTGTACGACTCGGTACGGGTACTCCCTATATGTATAGCCATGCTATTTCTAATTCACTGGGTTTTTATTCTTCGTGTCTCTCAATTTTGTATATTATTTTTCATCTCATCTTTAACTCTGCATTGTTGGAAAATAATCCATAAGTAAGCATTTCACTGTTAGTCTACGAAGCATGTGACAAATTACATTTGATGACAACAAACCATGAGTTTGTTTTGTCACATGCATCAGTTAAAATGCCAAAACAGGCAGACACATGACTACCTTTCCTCTCCAATTAATTCAAGTGTGCACTTATTTAAAAAGGGCAATCAGCAGTTGCAGTACCCATTGATTCTTGAAGAATACAACTTATAAATGCCTTGAGCTTAGTACAAATGTCATACCCCATCCAAACTCGTTTTACTCCAATGTTTGTAAACAAAGTAGTGTTAACATCAGACATGTTTATTTCCTTAAACCAATAGAGATAAATCAGATCACGTCCAAACTGTGTGATATAGTAGAGTTGTAGTTTCCTACTGGCCAATATTCTACATAGATTAGCGCAGTAATTAACCAACATGACCATAAACAATTTCACGCCTACTTGTCCAGTCTGTGTGGGGCACACAGAGGGAGAGAAGAGACAGAAGACACGTGAGCGAGAGGCATAGGGAGCAGTTGCTTTGAGAGGCATCTCTACCTGAAAATACATGATCTAAGTGATTGATAGTTGATACTGAGCAGTTGTAAAAGTATGCCTTATTTACTCAAGAACGATTAAAATACTGATTTTGTCAGACAGCAGCTATAGAGATGAGATAACTTGGAATTAAATAATAAAAAGTCAAATAAAACAAAATGTAATATACCCAACAACTGAAATATTAAAAAATATTTCTAAAGTAAATAGTAATGTAAATAAATTATGGTTAATAAGTGCAGTAATGGGCAGTCACTACCATCATGGGACTTTTGTTAAATGTTTTATTCTGTGTTGGTACATCATTCAATCCACATAATACAATTGTCCTTAAATGCAGTATGCGTTATGACAATCACGATTCTTTTTTAATAATAGAACCAAAACGAGCCCAAAAAGCACTAATCACCCAGCACTAGAGTTGCAAAGCGAAGGAAACTTTCCATGGGAAGATAAGCTAAATTCCCAAAATTCCTGGGCTTAAATTGTATTATTATTATTTTTTTAAAGTCAGCTTAGAACAGTGAACCTTTTTGAAGGATACACAAGGCAATTCTAGGTCTTGTGGCATATTTTGGTTAAACTATCCCCAAGTCAATGGAGTTGCAACCCTCTGCATGCACAGTGCATTCTTCCATCACATGTACAGCTGATTCTCAAGATCTTGCACACTAATGAGATGCTATTGAATATATTTTACATGACATACATTATTTTTTGTTAACTAGTAAATGGTAGCCTACAACAAAGCGTTTAAATCATTTCTAACTTAACAATTTCTGCTAGTTAGTTTTTGCTACCATGTGGGTTTTAGCTTGCTTGAGCCTGCTAACCGAGGAGTGTTAATTCACCTGTTTCCATAAACATTTATCTTACAAAAGGAGTTGTTTAATCTAAGTATTTATCTGTACTTGGAATTGTATTTGTTTTTTTAAAAGGAATTCCCCCCCCCCGAATCTTTACAGGAAAATGCCACAGGCCCTATCTGACGTTTGGAGACATTTCACTGCAGCTAATGTAGAAGGAAAAGCTGTGTACATTTGCCATATCGTATGTGAAGAATGCACCAAAGAAGCAGAATCATCTGGCCAAGTTCATAACATTTCCTTAGCAATCACAAGCAACCTCTGACAAAAGTCCCTCTACTACTATTCAAGATGAAAATTATGAATCAGACACCTTAACACAATTCCTCCTGGAGTCAGAAGTTTTTTTTACTCAATGGAGGAACGTAGTCAGAGAAATGCTGATTAATTTCTTGCTCGAGCTGTGTATGCAACTGGTGCTCACAGGCCATGTGTAATGGAAGAGATTTCTGAATGTTTTTCACCCAGCATACACCCCTCCAACCAGATATGCTGTATCTACTCAATTGCTGGATGCAGAGATCAGAGTTCAAGTGAAGGTCAAGCAAATCATAGAGAAAGCAGACTATTGCAATCTCTGATGGGTGGTCGAATGTTTGTGGGCAAGGAATAATTAACTACATCTCCACCCCTCAACCAGTATTCTACAATAGCATAGACACAAGGGACAACAGACACACCGGTCTCTACATTGCAGATGAGTTAAAGGCAGTCATCAATGACCTTGGACCACAGAAGGTATTTGCACTGGTGACAGACAATGCTGCAAACATGAAGGCTGCTTGGTCTAAAGTGGAGAGTCCTACCCTCACATCACACCCATTGGCTGTGCTGCTCATGCATTGAATCTGCTCCTCAAGGACATCATAGCACTGAAAACAATGGATACACACTACAATAGAGCCAAGGAAATGGTTAGGTATGTGAAGGGTCATCAAGTTATAGAAGCAATCTACCTCACCAAGCAAAGTGAGAAGAATAAGAGCACCACATTGAAGCTTCCTGGCAACATATGTTGGGGTTTTGTTGTCATGGTGTTTGACATGTTTGTCTCCTGGAGGGGAAGGAGTCTCTCCAAGAATATATCACAGTCTGCCGACATAGACAGCCCCTTCAAGAGGACCCTCCTGGGTAATGTATTTTGGGAGAGAGTGTTAAGCAGCCTGAAACCTAAAACAGTAGCCATTGCACGGATTGAGGGAGACAATGCCAGTCTGATGGTCAGACTCAGCCTTCAGATCTAAGGGAAGAAATCCATACTGCCCTGTCCACTTCACTGTTGCTCCAAGCAGAGGAAACTGTAGTTCTGAAATACATCAGAAAGCGTGAAGACTTCTGCCTAAAGCCCATATACACCACCGCATACGTTGGACCCCAAGTATGCTGGCAAGAGCATCCTGTCGGGGGCAGAGATCAACAAGGCCTATGGTGTCATCTCTATAGTGTCTCGCCACCTTGGCCTTGATGAGGGCAAGGTTATTTGCAGTCTGGTGAAGTAAACTTCCAAGCAAGGGCTTTGGCATGGAGATGCAATATGGCAGTCATGCCAACATATCTCATCAGTCCCTGGTGGAAAGGACTTTGTGGATATGAGGCTCTTTTCACTGTTGCCTCCATCATCCTCCAAATTCCACCAACATCAGCCATCTTAGATCGCAACTGGTCTTTGTTTGAGAACACACACACACACACCAAAGCATGCAACAGGCTGACCAATACAAGGGTTGAAAAAAAATTGGTGACCATCCAGGCAAATTTGAGGCTTTTTGAGCCTGACAACAAGCCATCCTCAACAAGGTTGGAAAGTGACAGTAAAGATGAGGCCTCAGAGTCTGATGTTCAAGAGGTGGACATGGAGGAGGTCCAGGGAGAAGACATGGAAGCATGAGAGGAAGACAACCAATGCTTTAGTTTCTAGACTATCATTTTACAGATGTAGGTTGAAAATGTTTTTTTGGGAGATGCGATGGATCATTGGGGATCATTAAATATTCCTTTTCTTTTGTTGTTCAGTGAAATCATCCCATGTGAAGAGTCAACTTTTTTCATTAAAGTTCAATTCATAATTCTCTCTATTGGAAGGATTTAACCATTTGCAATTATGTTTACTTATGATGAGGTAAATGGTTTATGTTTCTGTCTCCATATGATATGGTAAATATATCCAAGGCAACAAAAAAAACATTTAAATGGTACTGATATTAATTTGCATAGATATCCGTTAATTACCATATATTCCCGTTAATTCCCACAGAAAGTTTCCACCTCTGAATATTCCCCAAAATGTTCAACCCTACTCAGCACTAAAACAAAGTAAATGTAAACAAACACTGTACACCCTCATGACATTAAAGCTATATTGATATCATGGTTGGTCAATTCTTCCATCTATGAATTTGAGAGCGGTTACATTTCTCCAGCCCCATCCCTCAGCTTTTTACCAAAACAGTGGCAGGGATAACATTTTATGTTTTCAACTGCTGATTGCCACTAAATTAAAAATGCCAGTTTCAGACACAGATGAATTTAAGCCTAGCCTTAGACTAAAAGCATGTTCAATGGAGATGCTCTGTATGTGGTGCTCACCTTGGGGCTGTCCCCTCCTGAGGCCTCCTTGTCGTTCTCTGACTGGGAGTTGTCGTTTATGAGCTGTAGCTCTGCAGAGCTGACGATGCGACCCATCCTGTAGCCGGACAAGCCCGCTCCCCTGGGACTGGAGGGGCACGAGTTGGCAGCACTGTGGGGAAGAAGAAGACCAGACCGTTAGTCATCAAGTCAGCATGATGACAAACACAGTAGATATAAAATTATCTGACTAAGAATAATAACTTTTAGGCTACAAACTAAACTGCCTAATTGATCTACTGAAATCAAGCAATGGTTTACAATTAGCCAAGCTATTCTGAGGAATAGGGGCCCCACGAAAATAAATATCTTGGCTCAGCTTATCTGTACCCTTTCCTGCAGTAGCCTGCAGTCAGACTGGTACACACCACCTATGCAAATACTCACATTATCTAACTCATATTGAAAGGAGAACAAAACCATTTCATGAGGCATTGAGTTGAGAGTTAACACAGAAGAAAAAGCTTAAGGATTTGTCATTAGCTGAAGCAAACATGAACAATCTGGAGATAAACACTGATGATTGGCTAGAATCAAATGAAAACAATATTTTTCCCATTCTTCAATGTATCTGGAGCAGTTCCATCATTGGTGCAATGCGCCGTAGCTGATTGGCAGATGTGCTAGTAGGAATTCATGGGTGATTCGCACTAGAGGTCGACCGATTAATCGTAATGGCAAATTAATTAGGGCCGATTTCAAGTGTTCATAACAATCTTAACATAATCACTAGTTAAACTAGTAATATCATCAACCATGTGTAGTTAACTAGCCTGTCCTGCGTTGCATATAATCAATGCGGTGCCTGAAATTGTGTCACTTCTCTTGCGTTCAGTGTAAGCAGAGTCAGGGTATATGCAGCCGTTTGGGCCACCTGGCTCGTTGCAAACTGTGTGAAGACCATTTCTATCTAACATAGACCGTAATTAATTTGCCAGAATTGTACATAATTATGACATAACATTGAAGATTGTGCAATGTAAGAGTAATATTTAGACTTAAGGTTGCCACCCGTTCGATAAAATGCGGAACGGTTCTGTATTTCAGTGAAAGAATAAACGTTTTGTTTTCGAGATGATAGTTTCCGGATATGACCACATTAATGACCTAAGGCTCGTATTTCTGTGTGCTTATTATATTATAATTAAGTCTATGATTAGATATTTGATAGAGCAGTCTGAGCGGTGGTAGGCAGCAGCAGGCTCGTAAGTGAAATGGCTAGCTAGTTAGCACGCGCTAATAGCGTTTCAAACGTCACTCGCTCTGAGCCTTCTAGTAGTTCTTCCCCTTGCTCTGCATGGGTAACTCTGCTTCTAGGGTGGCTGTTGTCGTTGTGTTCCTGGTTCGAGCCCAGGTAGGTGCGAGGAGAGGGACGGAAGCTATACGGTTACACTGGCAATACTAAAGTGCCGAAAAAACATCCAATAGTCAAAGGTTAATGAAATATAAATGGTATAGAGGGAAATAGTCCTATAATTCCTACAACCTAAAACTTCTTACCTGGGAATATTGAAGACTCATGTTAAAAGGAACCACCAGCTTTCATATGTTCTCATGTTCTGAGCAAGGAACTTAAACTTTAGCTTTCTTACATGGTACAAATTGCACTTTTACTTTCTTCTCAAACACTTTGTTTTTGCATTATTTAAACCAAATTGAACATGTTTCATTATTTATTTGAGGCTAAATTGATTTTATTGATGTATTATATTAAGTTAAAATAAGTGTTTATTCAGTATTGTTGTAATTGTCATTATTACAACAACAAAAAATTGGCCGATTAATCGGTATCGGCTTTTTTGGTCCTCCAATAATCAGTATCATAATCAGTCGACATCTGGTACAGAACTCATCTAGCACTCTGACTTCTGACAGAAAGTCAATATAAGATATCTGATGGCTTCGTCACCTCATGTGCGCCGCACAACAGAGACTCGCCGATCAATATAGAATGCTGTGGACTCACCACATGGCTTTCTCCAATTGTGCTACTTCCAAACAAACACATGACTGGCTCAACTGTTCTGGGGAACTACGGTAAGCTACATCACGTAAAATAATGTGACCGGTGAAATGAAGAATGCGATATGCTTTATCTCGTAATGTATTGCACAAATTGACTGCAGGTATTAACATAAAAAGTAGCTATAAATATTCAAATTCACTGAAACGTCAAATAAATAGTTGACGGTTTTGAAAAATCCTCCCGTTGCTTCTTCCAAATACCCCGTTATACAGTATACCACCCAAGCCTACAGGGCTCTTGACTTGAACTAACCTTTGCTATGGAAAAAACAAATGCTATTTGTTGAATATTAGTAGTACAGTAATACTCCTGGCATTTTGTAAAGCTCAATTCCCCCCCTTTTCAAGGAATGTGCACATGATGGAAGTTAGAGGTAGCCTAAATATTCCTAATTTAAAAAAAAAAAAATTATATATATTTTTTCGAATCGGGAAAAAATGCACTTACTATGTGACTTAAACGGCTGTGACTTAAACTAGATAAACTGCCCAGAGTTTTAGTCTACTAATAATAACTAACAAAGGATGAAATTATTCAACTGTGACTGAGAATAAAAGGTATTAAAACTAAAACAGCTGTCAAAATTAACATTGCTAGAAGCCATGTATTTTTCAGACAACACGCACACAGCAGCTAAGTGAAGACTGCCACAGGCTGCACACAGATAGGCTTAACAAGTACACACAATAAAGCTGTGTTGGACAGATTGTGTAGGTTAGGAGGTGACCCAAGCTGCAACCTGAGCCTGGTTCACAGCTTCCCCTAGAGTTCAATAAACAAAGCATTAGCCACCAGGCCAGTATGATAATAAGTAATCTCAAGGTTAACTGAGGCCCAGGCCTACTGTTACTGTACCTGATGGTGCCGGTGGGTGAGGGCAGGGGGCTCATGAGGTGGGCGATGTTGTCTGGAATGTTTATGGTGAGTGGAGAGATGTGGACTGGTTTTACTGGAGACTCAGGCGCCTCACGCTTCTCCCTCTTTCCACTGGACAGGGCTGTGAATGTGATCTTGATGTTTGTGCTGGGAAACCTGAAAATGCACCTGCAGAGAAAAAGAGAAAAGGTTCAAATTCACCTACCACACAATGTAATGCAACCTTCCAGTCTATGTGGCCTCTGAGCAGCCACACACTACATGTTAATGTTGTTAAAAATGTATGTAAACTGTAAAAAGTATTTGGTATGTAATGTCTTTTTCGTTATACACTACATTATATGGACACCTGCTCATCGAACATCTTATTCCAAAATCATGGACATTAATATGGAGCTGGTTCCCCTTTTGCTGCTATAACAGCCTCCACTCTTCTGGAAAAGCTTTCCACTAGATGTTGGAACATTGTTGCGGGGACTTCTTCCATTCAGCCACAAGAGCATTTGTGAGGTTGGGCACGGGTGATTAGGTCTGGCTCGCAGTCGGCGTTCCAATTCATCCCAAAGGTGTTTGATGGGGTTGAGGTCAAGGTTCTGTGAAGGCCAGTCAAGTTCTTCCACATCGATCGACAAATAATTTCTATATGGACCTCGCATTGTTATGCTGAAACAGGAAAAGGGCCTTCCCCAAACTGTTGCCACAAAGATGGAAGCACAGAAGTCTAGAATGTCATTGTATGCTGTAACGTTAAGATCTCCAGTCACTGGAACTAAGGGGCCTAGCCTGAACCATGAAAAACAGCCCAAGACCATTATTCCTCCACCAAAGTTTAAAGTTGGCACTATGCATTGGGGCAGGTAGTGTTCTCCTGGCATCAACCAAACCCAGAATTGTCCATCGGACTGCCAGATGGTGAAGTGTGATTCATCACTCCAGAGAACGAGTTTCCACTGCTCCAAAGTACAATGGCAGCGAGCTTCACACCACTCCAGCTGACACTTGGCACTGCGCATGGTGATCTTAGGCTTGTGTAAGGCTGCTCAGTCATGGAAACACATTTTATGAAGCTCCTGACAAACGGTTCTTGTGCTGACGTTGCTTCCAGAGGCTCAGGCTAAATATAGGCTGTGGTAGCCGAATCAAACACACATTTTCATTGTGGGGTAACCAACAAGCAGTGTGAATGCCTAGAATGGAGATGTCCATATACAATCAGTGCAGGATCAGGCTCCATCACCTCATCCCAGAGAGAGATGGAGGCCCAGATTGTTATGCCAGCCCTGCTTTCTTTTGGTCCGGATGCCAGGTGCTGCAGCACTTGTTGTCAAGCCCCAACAGAGCTGGCATAGAGCACATTCAGAGAGGACAGTGTCCCTGACACCCAAGTCTCAAATTAGCATTGCTACTCAGAGGGTGAAAAACTGCTGGGAACCAGCCTGGTGAAGCCAGACACTTCAATTATGCATATGCACTCCAACACCCTTTCAGGACCAATGTAACACCCCTGTCAACAAAGAGCATGGGAAACTAAATTACTTGATGAAATAGGGGGGTGTTGATGACCTCATTACACAGACCACACGTAGCTAGTGTCTAGTGGGAAAACATGTTTTTTCAAAACTAGTTACCAGCAAACTCAGGGATGCAAACTTGTGAGGGCACTGAAACATGCAAAACATCCTTGCTAGGGAGAAATGCAGGTTAACAAGAAAATGATCTGTCTCAGTGTAAAATAAAGTGGTTAAAGTGAACCTAACTCCCAGCTTAAAAATGTAAAGAAAGAAATCCAATGTTATGTTGCCTAGACTTCACTGCAAATGACACTCAAGTTGAGAAAAAAAAAACAATACACTAATATTGCAGTTAGCCATGACAGCCTTTATAATAGAATGCTTGTGACCACACACACATATTGCACATGGGAAAAAAACATTTTAAAGTAGACATAGAATGAAACAGGCATTCTGTTTTTGCTCTATTATAGTAGTCACAATAGACATTGATCAAGTGCACAAGGCTACATGTGTGCAAAAATAAGTTCACCGAGTTAAATTATAATCCCCCTCACATGTGTTACTGTCAAGTTCAACACAACAAAAACAATATCTTTGGGCCGCACTGCACATTATTACATTGTACACGTTCTGCCTGTGGGACATCTGTTCTACAATGTGCCAGCAAAAGTGAGAAAGAGGGAAAGTGTGTGGTGTTCCTTTCACCTCTATAGTGGCATCCAGCTTAAACCAGGCCCAGCTCCACACCCTGAATGTACTTGTTTAACAAGCAACGCCTCATTTTCACCTAATTCTCTCATTCTGAAAATTAACTATTGTTTTCCCTCTACAGTATGTGGTTAACAGATAGTGGTTAGTTCTTTAGCTAGTTAACATTTCACATAGATTGCCAGGGTCCAGTAAGCAACTAACGCGTTATAACTTGAGGAACGGCAAGGAGTCATACACCAGTTAATACTATAGAGAATTGGTTAGGTTACTAATGTTAGCTCATTTGATATTGTAAAGTTAGCTGGCTACTTTATTAGCAAGCTAATTTTCACACCATAAACTCAATAATTTGATCAGATAAGTTGGCTAATGTCGCTCAACATTTCTCTGGATAGCTAACTGAGAATTCGATCCAGCTAGCAAGATACTTAACAATGCTAATACTTGTTCCACCACACTTTCTCTCTCAACACAAACTTTCCAAATGCCATTAGTTTTTCGGTTACAGCTCATGAAGTACAATTCATCACCTTCTCACCCCCGTCTCCATGGTCAGGCTTCTCATCTAACGTTAACTCTTCGTTATCGTTCAGGGGATGCACTGCTGTAACTGGCAAGCTGCCTTTCCAGAGCACTCGCTGATGCAAACACCAATTATCCCAGAGCTAGCCAGTTGAAGAGTTCCATCAGCCACTCCTGGGCTACAATAACCGATCCAGACCCGTTTTACTGCCGATGCGAAGCCCCACCGGGCCTTCATGACTGGAATTCCGACATTATCTGCCCGAGGGAGTTATTCAACTGGCCCCTCCATCGCGACGTAACCTGAACGCCTATCTGCTAAATGCAGCCCGCTAATCGTAAGTTGTCTTGAACATATCGGCTGCTATCTGAACAGGTCTATCGAACAATCTTCTTGGGCCCCTATAACTACAACTATATTGACAATTGGATTGGTCCCATCTAACACACGGAACCCACTAATCTACCAATGGAAATGCACGGGGTGTCTAAAAACTGACCATCTTCTGCTAGCTTGCTACCCATGGCTCGGCTAGCTGTCTGAATCACCGTGACCCCAACCAACCTCACTACTCACTGGACCCTTATGATCACTCGGCAAAGCATGCCTCTCATTAATGTCAATATGCCTTGTCCATTGCTGTTCTGGTTAGTGTTTATTGGCTTATTTCACTGTAGAGCCTCAAGCCCTGCTCATTATACCTTATCCAACTCTTCAGGTCCACCACCCACACATGCGATGACATCAACTGGTTTCAATTATGTTTCTAGAGACAATATCTCTTCCATCATCACGCAATGCCTAGGTTTTACCTCCACTGTATTCACATCCTACCATACCTTTGTCTGTACACTATACTTTGAATCCATTTTATCGCCCCCAGAAACCTGCTACTTTTACTCTCCGTTCCGGACGTCCTAGACGACCAATTCTCATGGCTTTTAGCCGTACCCGTATCCTACTCCTCCTCTGTCGATGTAGAGATGAATCAAGGCCATGCAGTGCCTAGCTCCACTCCTATTCCCCAGGCGCTCTCGTTTGATGACTGATGTAACAGTAAAAGCCTTGGTTTCATGCATGTTAGAAGCCTCCTGTTAGAGGAAATTATAATTTAGATGATCAATTATGTATACATTAATGATTAGAACCATTTATTCTAATACTATTATGTTATGATTTGAAAAGTGAGTTTTTAGTTGAGCTGTTAATGAAAATGTAAGCAGAAATGAATTAATTGTCTGTGTCTCCTGGGGAATTTAAGAAGGAGGGATAAGATAGTTTTTCAAACAGATAAGAATGTTTTGGTTGGATTCCATTAGTGGAGAGAAGTATATCCTTTAGACAGTTTCACTCCCCTCATAAACTACATTCCAACCTATCTCCAGGACCGAATACTACGCCATTGTAAGGCTGGGAGAGGGTGTGAAACTGATGACGTCATTTTATGTCTTCTTTCTTTAAAATGTAATGTTCTTTGTATTTTGGGTCAGTACTCTCTGGAATTAAACGCTCTTTACCTGGCTTTTAAGACTGGTCTCGATCTACTTCATGCATAATTAATGAACGTACAATTCATTAATGAATTAGAAATGAGTGCTAATTGATTTTGGCAATTAAAGCATAAAGGAATTTAGAATTCCTCTATCACTCCTCCCTAAGTTTGTTTTATTCACCGCTTTAGCACACTCTGCCAACCCAGATGTCTTAGCCGTGTCTGAATCCTGGCTTAGGAAGACCACCAATAACTCTGAAATCTCCATCCCTAACGACAACATTTTCAGACAAGATAGAACAGCCAAAGGGGGCGGTGTTGCAATCTACTGCAGAGATAGCCTGCAGAGTTCTGTCCTACTATCCAGGTCTGCACCCAAACAATTTGAACTTCTACTTTTAAACATCCACTTCTCTAAAAACAAGTCTCTCACCGTTGCCGCCTGCTATAGACCACCCTTTGCCCCCAACTGTGCTCTGGACACCATATGTGAACTGATTGCCCCCCCCATCTACCTTCAGAGCTTGTGCTGCTAGGTGACCTAAACTGTGACACCCCGGCCATCCTACAATCTAAGCTTGATGCCCTCAATCTCACACAAATTATAAATGAACCTACCAGGTACAACCCCAATGCCGTAAACACGGACACCCTCAGTCATCATCCTAACCAACTTGCCCTCTAAATACACCTCTGCTGTTTTCAACCAAGATCTCAGCGATCACTGTCTCATTGCCTGCATCCGTAATGGGTCCGTGGTCAAACGACCTCCACTCATCACTATCAAACGCTCCCTGAAACACTTCAGCGAGCAGGCCTTTCTAATCGACCTGGCCCAGGTATCCTGGAAGGATATTGACCTCATCCCGTCAGTAGAGGATGCCTGGTTATTTAAAAAAAATCCCTTCCTCACCATCTTAAATAAGCATGCCCCATTTAAGAAATTTAGAACCAGGAACAGATATAGCCGTTGGTTCTCTCCAGACCGGATTGCCCTTAACCAACACAAAAACATCCTGTGGCGTTCTGCATTAGCATCGAACAGCCCCCATGAAATGAAACTTTTTAGGGAAGTTAGGAACCAATATACACAGGCAGTTAAAAAAAGCCAAGGCTAGCTTTTTCAAGCAGAAATGTGCTTCCTGCAACAAACTCAAAAAGTTCTGGGACATTGCAAAGTCCATGGAGAATAAGAACACCTCCTCCCAGCTGCCCACTGCACTGAGGATAGGAAACTGTCACCACCAATAAATCCACTATTATTGAGAATTTCAACAAGCATTTTTCTATGGCTGGCCATGCTTTCCAACTGGCCACCCCTATCCTGGTCAACAGCACTGCACCCCCCCACAGCAACTCGCCCAAGCCTTCCCCCATTTCTCCTTCTCCCGAATCCAGTCAGCTGAGGTTCTGAAAGAGCTGCAAAATCTGGACCCCACATATCAGCCGGGCTAGACAATCTGGACCCGCTCTTTCTAAAATTATCTGCCGAAATTGTTGCAACCCCTATTACTAGCCTGTTCAACCTCTGTTGTGTCATCTGAGATTCACAAAGATTGGAAAGCAGCTGCGGTCATCGCCCTCTTCAAAAGGGGGGAGACACTCTTGACCCAAACTGCTACAGACCTATATTGATCCTAGCCTTCTTTCTAAGGTCTTCGAAGGCCAAGTCAACAAACAGATCACCGACCATTTCGAATCCCACTGTACCTTCTCCGCTATGCAATCTGGTTTCAGAGCTGGTCATGGGTGCACCTCAGCCACGCTCAAGGTTCTAAATTATATATTAACCGCCATCGATAAGAAACAATACTGTGCAGCCGTATTCATTGACCTGGCCAAGGATTTTGACTCTGTCAATCACCACATCCTCATTGGCAGACTCAACAGCCTTGGTTTCTCAAATTATTGCCTTGCCTGGTTCACCAACTACTTCTCCGACAGAGTTCAGTGTGTCAAATCGGAGGGCCTGTTGTCCGGGCCTCTGGCCATCTCTATGGGGGTGCCACAGGGTTCAATTCTTGGGCCGACTCTTTTCTCTGAAAATATCAATGATGTCGCCCTTGCTGCTGGTGAGTCTCTATTCCGACTACGCAGACGATACCATTCTGTATACTTCTGGCCCTTCTTTGGACACAACCCTCCAGACGAGCTTCAATGCAATTACAACTCTCCTTCCGTGGCCTCCAACTGCTCTTAAATACAAGTAAAACTAAATGCATGCTCTTCAACCGATCGCTGCCCGCACCTGTCCACCCGTACAGCATCACTACTCTGGACAGTTCTGACTTAGAATATGTGGACAACTACATAGGTGTCTGGTTAGACTAAACTCTCCTTCCAGACTCACATAAAACATCTCCAATCCAAAATGAAATCTAGAATCGGCGTTCTATTTCGCAACAAAGCATCCTTCACTCATGCTGCCAAACATACCCTCGTAAAACTGACCATCTTACCGATCCTCAACTTTGGCGATGTCATTTACAAAATAGCCTCCAACACCCTACTTCAACAAATTGGATGCAGTCTATCACAGTGGCATCCGTTTTGTCGACAAAGCCCCATATACTACCCACCATTGCGACCTGTACGCTCTCGTTGGCTGGCCCTCGCTTCATACTCGTCGCCAAACCCACTGGCTCCAGGTCATCTACAAGACCCTGCTAGGTAAAGTCCTGCCTTATCTCTGCTCGCTGGTCACCATAGCTGCACCCACCTGTAGCACGCGTTGCAGCAGGTATATCTCACTTGTCACCCCCAAAGCCAATTCCTCCTTTGGCCGCCTCTCTTTCCAGTTCTCTGCTGCCAATGACTGGAACGAACTACAAAAATCTCTGAAACTGGAAACACTTATCTCACTCACTAGCTTTATGCACCAGCTGTCAGAGCAGCTCACAGATCACTGCACATATCCCATGTATAAATAGCCCAAACAACTACCTCTTCCCCTACTGTATTTATTTATTTTGCACCCCCAGTATTTCTACTTTGCACACTCATCTGTCAAATCTACCATTCCAGTGTTTTAATTGCTATATTGTATTTGCTTCGCCACCATGGCCTATTTATTGCCTTTACCTCCCTTATCTCACCTCATTTGCTCACATTGTATATCGACTTATTTTTCTACTGTATTATTGACAGTATGTTTGTTTTATTCCATGTGTCCAACTGCTTTGCTTTATCTTGGCATCAACTTGCCTACCTGGTTAAATAAAGTTGAAAAAAGAAGATTAGCATTCCTGCAACATTGAGCTAATCGATTGAACCCAACTGGCCATTTTAATTTAGAGGATTCATATAATATTCAATAAATATAGCACCTAAGATTTGATTCGGATCAAACTTTTTCTAACAATGAGTTAGACATGAGGAATCCAAAGAAATGGTGTAAAGTCACCAAGTACCCCCCCCCCCCCCCACACACACACACACACCATGCAGATCCCACGCAACAACGAGTATACAGTATTCGTTCCCCATGTAGTAAGGGGCTGAGGTCGGTGTATTGTTTCTTCATCCTATGTAATGTATCCTCAGTGAATTTGGTGATGTTCAGAGTAGAGGCATGGACGATTAATTAGGGCCAATTTCAAGTGTTCATAACAATCGGTAATATGCCTTTTTGGACGCCGATTACATTGCAATCCACGAGGAGGCTGCGTGGCGGGGTAACCAGCTGTTACGAGAGCGCAGCATCGAAAGGACGTTGTGGCTGCAGGATATGTTGCTAGCTAGCATTAAACATCTTTTAAAAAAAATTTTTTTTTTAAATCAACCTTCACATAATCACTAGTTAAACTAGTAATATCATCAACCATGTGTAGTTAACTAGCTTGCTCTGCGTTGCATATAATCAATGCGATGCCTGTTAATTTATCATCGAATCACAGCCTACTTCAACTTCGCCAAACAAGTGATGATTTAACAAAAGTGCATTCGCGAAAAAAAAAACACAATCGTTGCAATAACATACCTAACCATCAATGCCTTTCTTAACATCAATACACAAGTATATATTTTTAAGCCTGCATAGTTAAAATAAATTCATGTTTAGCAGGCAATATTAACTAGGAAATTGTGTTACTTCTCTTACGTTCAGTGCAAGCGAGTCAGGGTATATGCAGCTGTTTGGGCCGGCTGGCTCGTTGCGAACTGTTGAATGTCCATTTATTCCTAACAAGGACAGTAATTACCTTGCCAGAATTGTTCATAATTATGACATAACATTGAAGGTTGTGCAATGTAACAGTAATATTTAGACTTAGGGTTGCCACCCGTTCGATAAAATACAGAACGGTTCCGTATTTCACTGAAAGAATAAACGTTCTGTTTTCGAAGTGATAGTTTCCGGATTTGACCACATTAATGACCTAAGGCTCGTATTGGTGTGTGTTTATTATAATTAAGTCTATGATTTGATATTTCATAGAGCATTCTGACTGAGCGGTGGTAGGCAGCAGCAAGCACTGCACGTAAGTATTCATTCAAACAGCAGCTCTTAGCAATGCTTGAAGCACAGCGCTGTTTATGAATTCAAGCCTATCAACTCCTGAGATTAGGCTGGCAATACTAAACTATCTTTAAGAACATCCAATAGTCAAAGGTATATGAAATACAAATGGTATAGGCAGTAGTAGTCCAATAATAACTACAACCTAAAACTTCTTAACTGGGAATATTGAAAACTCATGATAAAAGGAACCACCAGCTTTCATATGTTCTTGAATTTAAACGTTAGCTTTTTTACATCGCACATACTTTCTTCTCCAACACTGTTTTTACATTATTTAAAACAAATTGAATAAGTTTCATTATTTGTTTGAGACTAAATTGATTTGACGTATTATATTAAGTTAAAATAAAAGCGTTCATTGTTCATTCAGTATTGTTGTAATTGTCATTTATTACACACACGAAAATCGGCATCAGCTTTTTTTTGGTCCTCCAGTAATCGGTATCGGCGTTGAAAAATCATAATCGGTCGACCTCTAGTTCAGAGAAATTAGTTGTTTAAGTTGTTGGGTTTATGTGCCATCTTACATCCTGATATTACTTGGTTCTGACCACTGTTGGTGTTGTTCCTGCTATTGAGGGAGGGGGAAAATCACCTAATAGCAAGAACAGCACCATCAACATTGTGCTCAGCACAGCACACTCACATGGCAACCATCAGGGTGTCTTTGATACAGGAATGCTGAGCTCTGAGACATCACATTCCTCACAGAGTGCTGTGTGTGACCAAAGGCAACACACATTGCTTTTACAACGTTCGGTTTGTGTGTGTGTGTGTGTTGGGGGCTCACTGATCCTCTATCAGTCAGGCACAGACGCATACAAAACAACAAACAGAATTCCTTTTGCCACCAGACCCCCAATCTGTACTACCTGAGGTAAAGAATTCCACTAGACCACAAAACCCACCCCCCTACCAGACAATTAATGTTATTATATAGTCTACTATCTGCTTCAATGATTTCATACTTAAATGTTTTCAACAACAAAAGAAGCTTGGTTAAGATGATAAGCTTGCATGGAAATCCAAAGTCATTTTGCAAAGAGCTGAGTTTTCCCACAGCCTCAATGCTTTTTAACATTCAGGCTCCTTTGCCAATATCCCTCCTTGCTCAATGAGACCAAACATTTTGTAAAAGCAAATGCAGTTGCTATGTTATGCCAGGAGGTAGAACACAATGGACCCTCAAAAGATTAAAAAAATATCCAAGCTCAGGGCAGCAGAGAGAATAATTATTCTCTATTACTTTCCCTTTTTTACCCCCAAAATAATCATCCCTGCAGATTATCCTAAAAACACACAACATCCCAATGAGACAAAACAATGAGCATCAAACTAATATAACCACTTTACACAGATTCAGTTAGGATGTAAACAGTCATGGCAAGACTATGCCATGGAGTAATTATGTAGGCGTGTGAGAGCAACAACATGGAGGGCTGGGCAGCAGTGACTGCTTCATTCTGGCAATTTGTCATTCTGTTGGAATCTAGCGGACATAAAGAACCCCAGTCCAGAGCTCTCCAAGCCAAGACTGTCTGTCCACTTCCCTGATCATTCTTTGCCTTAGGTAGGGTGGGCTACTATAGTCATTATACACATACAGCCCAATTCCAAAATAAGGACATCACAAGGTTTTCTTGAAGCTGTAGATGTGAGCGTATAAAACACACCCCTGATTTAAAGCTCTTTAAATCACATCAACCTGATCGATAAGGGAATTTGAGCCCACTGTGCTTCTTAGTTAGGAATCAACATCTCTTCAGTCTAAAATGCTGTGATACAGTGTATGAATGGGTAAGAAGACTGGGTGGTCAGTTAAAGGGGCAATGAGCAGTTGCTACATCCCTTTTTGAACGTATAAATGAATTATATGTACCCCACTGATTCTTTAATAATATAACTTGTCTCATGTCGTACTCCATCACAACCCAAAATATAAACATGTTTTACTCATGTTTGTCAAAGTAAATGCAAGCAAACACTATATAGGGTGTTCACTCTGGCTTTTTACACCAATTTTAGAGCACGCTCATTGTAGTGTACCAGAGTGCAGAATAACTGAAGAATTTACAAACAGTGCAACATCAGTTGAATATGACCTGTCAGTAAACGTTGGCAATAAAAATATTAAAATTGTTGACAGCAGCGGTTACAGTCACCAACGCTCTAAATCTGCTAGGGCGCTAGAAATGGTCAGAGTGATGTGTTCTCTCATTTGTATCTGGAAGTAGCTAGCAAGTTAGCCAACTTTAGCCAGTTAGTTTGGGTGATTGACTGATGTGAGGTCAGAACGCTTGGATCAGCCCTACTCCTCGGGCAGAGCGTCCAGTGTGCGCTGACAACACTCTGAATTTGTGCGCACTCTGGCAATCCAGGGTGAATATACGAACACACCCATACCCTCAAAACATGTTTAAAACTATAATTTTGGATTGTCAGTCCTTGCATCCATAGCTCTATATATGAATTTGAGAGTGTTTAGATTTCTCCAGCCCCATCCCGTAGCTTTTTACCGAAACAGGGTTGCGGAGGCCGCTTTGTTATTGTTTCTACTGCTGACTGCTGCTTTAAGAATGCAGCTTTGTGTTTGTATGCAACTGACCAATGAATGAATGAGCCCCAGCAGCCCACTAAATTTTGTTGCGAATTATGCATCAAACATTCAAAAGTGGATTATGGCACAATAATGACTTTTCCTAATTAAATACAGGGTTGTCTTCAGATTTAATGGTTGAGTTGGATTGGAGTGTATTTTACAAGTTTCTTGCAAGTTTCTTCAGAATAAAATGGGGCAAATCTGACAAAACAATCTATGCATACCGGGAATTTGGCATAGAAATAGAATCTCATTTTAGTATTATGGAATTCAAATCGGTCTAAGAGAATAGAGTAATGTTACCGTGATGGCAAGAGGAAAACAGTGAATATTTTGAGGAGACCATTTGTTATGTATTGTAACGTTAGCCTTTGTGACCTGCCATTATAATTTTGTGAATGGAGCAAACTAAACCAAAACATATATCTTCCGAGTTGTGCAAAGCTGACCCGTAATGGCCCGGATCAGAAATGTTCAATTGAGTGATGGCCTAGTGATGCACATCACACATGTTATAAAGATACAGGCCTACAAGCAACGTAGCCATCCACAAACCATCGATCATATCTACCTGACTAACAAAACACTTGCACAGAACTATATGACATTGTTTACCTGTATGACCAAGTACACCGCTAGTTAGTTACAATAATAACCCAAATCAACTGAAAGCTGGCCGACAGACAATGTGCTGTAGAATCAAGTTCGAATATCGCTAGTTACATTTGTCTGTCTTAATTCAGAAGATATTTTATAACAATGGGAGGGCAGTTCATAACATGTAGCTACTAGTATCTGACAAACACTATCTAGCTGACGTTAATTAACTAGCAAAGATGAACCTACATGGCAAACACCACCCCTTAGTCTTGCTGCAACAGCACGTGCTTTGTGGTAATTCAAAACAAAGATAACTAGCTAGTTATTCTAAACACAGATACATGTTGAACTTACATTCGTGGTAGTTGTAGAGGAGGGGCACCCCGTCTGAGGAACACTCCATCCACGAACACCCCATTTTTGCCGAGGCATCGCAAGTAGAAGTCTCCACCACCAGTGCTATCGTCACTAACAGTGAATATTTCGAGATGTCTTCGAGAAATAAAACTGGAATGACCCATGCTCACATCCACCGAGCCCTGAGACGAGTTCCTACCGATAGTCACCGAGCGCTTTTTCATCAAGTATTCGAATTCACGGCCCTCAAGCCGGGCAACCGGCCCAGACGACCCGCTTAACACCGCCATTTTACAAGATAAAGGGTATATTTGACAAATGCTTATTAAAAAAACAACGGTATGGAGATGCCCGTGTAGGTATTTCAAATGCCGTCGCAAATTGTCGAATCAAAAAAAGGGGGGCATCAAATTTAACACAAAAATTTAAGGGAACGTGCCAGACCAGGGACAGCGGCTCCAACCCAGCGCCGCGACACAGAGAGAAAGGGTAGGAGAAGGCTCCAACCAAACAACACAACATGTGGATATACCACGATTGACAATCCAATAACCCAATAAAGAATTAACAGGCACTTGACGCTACAAAGAGAAGACCAATCAGACACAAGAAACCGCTGATCATTGACTCAAGGTTGGTTGAACTGTAGCGTACGCGCGTTGTATTGTCAATAATTACCACATATAGTCAAAATTGTCTATATGTTAAAAATTCATGAAAACTAAAATGTAATTTTTGGTCTTAATTTAATGTTACGGTTAGGCATACGGTTAACAATGTGGTTAGGTTTAAAATCACATTTAAAAAAAGATAAATTGTAGAAACGGGCGGGGCTTATGACTTTGTGGCTGTGGTATGTAGTGACGACTTGTATTATGCGTGGCGAGATGTAAAGTCCCCGCACTATCGTTTTTAAAAGAAAATTAAAACGATGCCATTGCCAAGATGACAACGATTCCATGCTTTTTGAGTGTTCTTTTTGTTACCATATAATTGGATTATTCGTAAAACAACATTTATGTTGATGATGACGTTGTGATTTTGCACTGCATGTTTACATATTCAAAGCAACATGTCCCATATAACCGAAAGTATGAACAAGCTTGACATTTTGGATGAACAAATTGCCAATCGGAAGAATGGCTGGTATAGGACGAGAATAAACACTGAGACAATTTCCACAATAGTCACTATCCAACGCCTATACATTATGATCCACCACCAGGATTACTACGGATTCCATGCCTGGTATTGGATAGGACACCGTTTGCAGCAGTTTGCCCATTTGTGTTATGGTACCCAGAATGCCCTGAGACCCCTCTCGTAAATTATAGAGGTCAAAGCAGTCTGAAAGCTTTAACATCATTTTAGAAACATTCATTACGAAAATACAGTATATAATTTCGACCCAAACACCAGGTAAGAATACTGGACCGAATGCTCGTTTATTTTACAACGTCTTTTGGGACTCGCTGTGGCCTTGCAGCATGAAAACATGTGCGTTTCATGATGACGTCACCAATTGGAATCAATGCCCCGCCCAATCCAGGGTTGTTTGTAAACAGAGGATGGTGGTGGAGGGGAGGGTGAAGACATCAACACCTCTTTGCAAGAAGACCATGATCACACCTCTAGTGACAAGTACTGATAGTGGTTTGGATTGCATATCTATCAGTATGGCTTTGGATTGCATATCTACCTTGTCAGACGGGACGGTAATTTATTCAGAGGAGCAGGATGAGGCGAGTTTGATAAGGACTCAACCCTCTCCTGTGCAAGGGACCGAAGACAGCCTTTTAACAAAGTGACTTTTTAACATGTTTTTCATGTCTTAAAAATGTTTTACCTTTGTTAGATCATTAGTACACATTTTAAATGGCTTTTACAGATTTGATGTCTACAAGGAAAGTACTGTTATTCATGGTTGTTTTTATTGATTTTAACAACATGTACTTTTTAACTAATTTAAATGTAACTTTCAAATGCTGTGTTTTATGCTTTATTGCCGTTTTTATGTGTATGAAATTATGTTCAAAAAAATATGAGCTGTTTTTAAAGGAAATGTGTTAATACAACTTTTCCAAAAGAAAAAAAAATCTAACTTGTCCTTCACCAGTCCAAATAAGAGACAAATATATTTTTCATGAAGAATCAGATTACATCAGAAATAATGTTTGATTTTTCAGACAACCCTACACACAATTTCTTGGCTCTTTGTACAAATTAATGGAGGGGGATAATAATTTGTTTATATATTTAAAACAAAAACACTCCTGCACACTCTAAAACATTTAAAACTAGATAGAAAGTATGTAGGAATTGTAATGGATTTATTTCTTTTCAAATAGGCCTAAGTGCCTTTCTTTCTGGCCCCCGAATTTCTTTTGACAAACCAATTGGGCCAAAAATAAATATGTGCGACCCTCCGTTGAATTTTGACCTCCAATTGTGGCCCTGGAGCCTAAATTATTGCCCACCCCTGCTTTATACTGAATTATACCTTGTGTAACATATATCTTTCTTAACGGGCATTTTACATGATCGCCTTGGAACACCATTCCTGGGGTCTATCGGAGTATACTATAGTGGCTTTCCTCATCTCTCCTCTCCTTAATTGTTCAAAACAGTGTCGATTTTAGCATGTAAATCTTGGTGGGGCAAACTCCCAAATTTGTTATTAGATACAGGCCAGCAAAGCCACTACACAACACTAAACAATACATTAATTGCATTATAACGGTGACAAACGGTTCCCACAAACTGTTTTCTTTTCAGCACCATGGAGTGAATCCATACCACTGCTACACCTGGCCTTCAGCAGAGACTTGTCTGGCAGCAAAACAGTTAATTCAACCTCATTTACTGCCTTTTTTAAAGACATAGCTGATATGGCTGACTTCCTTAAACAAATGTGGTTTCTACTGACAATTGAGATGTACAAACATAAAGGGACGACGAGTTGATAAAGGGCCATCCTTAATTCCGATTAAGACATAAATGAGCGAGCTAGGGCGGACGTAGTCAATATAACTATTTGTTCAGTACTTTTGAAATGTACATGGTAGCCTAGTGGTTAGAGTGTTGGACTAGTCTTAACTGTTGGACTAGTCTTAACTGACTTGCCTAGTTAAATAAAGGTACAATTTAAAAAACAGGAAGGTGGCGCTGTGGTTCTTGTGGGAAAATGTTGTCATCAAAGTCTGGCATTGTAGTGTTGGACTGTTTATTCTTAGTGTTTTCTTAGCACTGTGCCAGGTGCTTGTAAGGGCACAGATGACATACCGGTAATATTCCAGTTGAAGTCATTTAATGACACTGATTCACATAGAGCAGGAATGGCACAGCACAGTGTATGGCTTGACAATTGTGTTAACCAAGAGTGTGTGTGGTTATTTCTGAAAGACACACAATGGCATTGGCTAAAACAAAGAATGCTAACTATAGGCAATCAGAGGAGATGGCTGGAACTTATCACTTGGCTTGTGTACTTTCTCTAGTTACTTCCTTCTCCTCTGTTAGAGATTGCCCAGCAAACTCTGCTCCACATTACCGGTGGGCGGAGCTACAGTTCTCCTATGTCCTACTAATATTTACTCTTAATAGTCTTTCGTACAGGAATTCTCTGGATTTATGGTGCTTTCAAGACAACTGGGAACACTGAAAAGAAAACGAAGTCGAATCATGATGTCGGTGATCTTCAGGTCGGAGCTCTAGAAAGAGGCCAGAGTTCCTGACTTGGAATTTTGTGTTGGATGGCCGTTCAAAACGTATTTTCCCAGTCGGAGCCTGTTTTTATCCAGAGTTACCAGTTGTCTTGAACTCACTGAAGTCTGAGATTACCCAGTTCTGAATTTCCAATTTTGAACGCGACAGGATTGACAACATTGCCAATGTATTCAAATTTATCTGGCCCATGATGTTCAATGTTTATAATTTTAAGCTTGGAAAAGATACCTTTAAACCCAGACTTGGACCACTCACCCACTCCACTGAATAGCAGGCTATTGATTGCTTTGCAGTGCTTGCAGTTAGCCACTGATTCCTTCCAAACCACACTTTTTTGTTGTGTAATGTTTATGTCCAATGGCCGCTGAGCACCAATATATTTTATATATACTTTCTCTTCATATAACAAGGATTGAAAAGGATCTGCTGGTAGATTGTCAACGTGATTCATGATGAGGACTGCTTGTATAGCTTGCTAGCTAAGATTTTGAAAGTGTGATGTTGACATGATATCAGGAATCAAGGTAAGACCCAAGTGCAGACCGTGTGAAGTAACAATGTTTATTGTAACACCAGGGGTAGGCAATGACAGGTCAAGGCAGGCAGACTCAGGGTCAGGCAGAGGTCAATAATCCGGAGGTGGGACAAGGGTACAGGACGGCAGGCAGGCTCAGGGACGGGCAGAGTGGTCAGGCTGGCGAGTACAAGGTCAGGACAAGCAAGGGTCAAAAACCAGGAGGACGATCAAAAGCAAGGCAGTGAAAAAGACAGAAACTGACAGAACAAACACTGTTAAGCTTGACAAACTGGCAACAGACAGACCTGGTCCAAAAACAACCCCTAGCCCCATACCTTAGGCACATAATTTGTTCTTAACTGACTTGCCTAGTTAAATAAAGGTTAAATAAAATTTTAAAAAGTCAATGCCTTATTTCCATTGAGGTCCCTAAAGTGCATGGTGCAAAAACATTACAACCAGTAGATACAGACATAGAAACATTCTTGCATACAATAGGTAGACATAAATACATAGGTACAGACATTAAGATCGTTCTATTGTTCAATCATCAGCTAGCTTTTGAGGTTCTTTTTTTTTACCCCCTAATTTCATAGTATCCAATTGTCTTGTCTCATCGCTACAACTCCCGTACGGGCTTGGGAGAGACGAAGGTCAAGAGTGCCTAAGGTATGTGCCTAAGGTATGGGGCTAGGGGTTGTTTTTGGACCAGGCCTAAGCCTTATTCCTCACCTTTAGCAGAGATAAAGAGGCAAATTATCTTTGCCTTTAGAGCATTGATATTGAAGAACCACAAAGCAAATCCCCTGGGTGGGTCTCTGCCATATTGCTTCCACTTATCCTATATTCTGAATCAGTGACGACCCGTCACTCATTGCAGGTCACCTGTTTTGAGCCCCACCTGTTTAGCTAAAAATATATATTTTTAAATTAAAACAATTTTTTAAATGTAGTTAATAAAGCCACATTCAAACATTGTCTCTTTTTTGCTTTCTTGAGTAAGGCAGCTCCAAAAAGCAGGTGTTTCAACCTAGCTCAGTGCTTCTGTGGTGGTGGAACAGTCCGCGGAAAATACATGGCGTAGGGGTTGGTAATGTTCTCTAGTTGCGCCGTGATTGGCTCAGTCTTCTGTCACTCATGGGGACACTACGTAACCACAAAATCCACGGGGAGAGCTTGAAAATTCAAGCCCCTTGTGTGCTGCCATAGAGTTACATAATAAGTGCCCATCCAAGAAGGCTCAAGGTCATTGGCCACAGATGACCTTGAGCCGCACTGCTTCTTAACACAGCACGCATCCAACCCGGAAGTCAGCCGCACCAATGTGTCAGAGGAAACGCCGTGCACCTAGCGACCTGGTCAGCGTGCACTGCACCCGGCCTGCCACAGGAGTCGCTAGTGCACAATGAGACAAGGATATCCCTACCGGTCAAACCCTCCCTAACCCAGACAACGCTAGGCCAATTGTGCATCGCCCCACGGACCTCCCGATCGCAGCCGGCTGCGACAGAGCCTGGGCTCAAACCCAGAGTCTCTAGTGGCACTGCTAACACTGCGATGCAGACCACTGCGCCACCCAGGAGGCCTGAGGTTCTTTTTAAATTAAGTTATGGTCAGTATGGCTTTAAGTTGTTGTGGTAGTTTGTTCCACTCCACAGCTCCATATATAGAAAGGTATTCTTATGTATAGACGCTTTCGTTTTAAACAATCAATATCAGAGGCTCTGGGTTAAGAACAATTCTTACATGGTTGTTTTGGCTGGTCTGTAGCTTATTCTTTAGATGTTTCTGGATGCTGGTGAACCATTATGTGCATGCATAATTAAGGTGACACTGAACCGGTGTACATGCCACAGTCACTATAAAGTCATTTTTAGGTCTGAGCTAGGAATGTACTTTTTTGGTTTATCTTTGTTAAAGCTTTCATGTCCATAGTATCACCAGTCCTACCTATCCAATTCAAACCCGTGGTAGCAGACCACGAGTAGCCCCCTTTGACACTTAAACCAGGGAACCTTGAAATCTTTACTCTGGAACCAAATCCGATGGATTCTGTTTTTCCAAGATGCAGAGAAAGTCTCTTATTTGACAAATGCCTAAATTCTTTAAGAGCTACACAAGTGCCAAGGGGTAGGGGTGAGTGGTTGTTTCTGGACAGACCACCACAGAAACTATTCTTTCTAGATGCATGCACCAATAAACTATATGAATATCCAGCTACCACTGGAGGGAGGCATGCACCTTCCTTAACAATATTCACAAGATGGGAGAACCGCAGCAGAATGCTGGTAAACTGTACCAGAGGTTTACAGGAATAATGCATATCCTGGCATAATAACTGATTTGATAAATCATGTTCAGTCATTTCATAACATTATTTATGAACATGAAATGCTTTGAAGACTTATGTTACTGTTTTTGTAACATGAAAAACACAACATTATTGCATCAGCTAGTGTTTAGCTAAAAACCTGTTTGTTTTAGAAGGCCATAGAATGTGACGTGCACTCTCCATTTTAACTGTTTGTGTTTGAGTCAGAAGCCATATGAACAATGTTGATCATTACAACACATGTTTATTTTTCCTATATGGATCTCTTACATGCTAGCAACATACAGTAGGCAGTAACCCTTTCAATAGATTTGGCAATCATACCATCGAAATGATTTGATATTTCATTGTACAAGAGCAAATATTTGTGAAAGGATTATTCTGTTTTGTTATGGTTCGTATGTAACAGCTTGTACTTATTTGTATACAAACTGCTTGTATACCAAAGAGTGATACGCAGGTGTATTAAAAGACTGCCTCACCTGTGTGAGAATATGCTAGAGTATGTATTTGTGGTAGGTTGATGGACAAGCCCATAATTGTAAACAATTGTAAACAATGTGTAAAACAGGCAACATAACTCTTGCCTCACCTCTCCAACATGTCAAGGCCTTATAATATTCTGCCACTGGAGTGTGAAGTGATAATGTGCTACTGATGTTTATGACTCACGCCACCATGACAACCTGAAATCGAGCATTAGCAGGAAACCCAGGGTCCCGCGAGGCTCTGAGCAGCGTGGACTCCATACCACTGCTCCTGGGGAGAAGCTGCTCTAATGCCTCTCCTCCATTTCCTCTGGCCGGGGCGACAGCCAAATGGACTCATTAATAACACTCTCCATGAGGGCGTCAGAGGGAGCTAATGCTGCCCAGAGTGCTGATTAGGGCAAGGGGAATCCCAGGGGGCGAGAAGCAGAGGATAGGCATAATGAAAACTTCCTCTCCTTAGTCAAACTTCAACTCAGAGTGAATAAAGGGAACACACATTGTATACACACATACAAGAACTAACACAAGCACACATGTAATTGTTACTTGTTTGAGTTTGACTGAATCAATATTCTGAATGTTTGTATACCGTCTATTGCGTAATATTCTGTACTTAAAATAGATGCTACTATACTGAACAAAAATATAAACGCAACGTGTACCTTCCATGTTTCATGAGCTGAAATAAAAGATCCCAGAAATGTTCCATGTGCACAAAAAGCTTATTTCTCTCAAATGTTGTGCACAAATTTGTTTATATCCCTGTTAGTAAGCATTCCTCCTTTGCCAAGATAATCCATCCACCTGACAGGTGTGAAGCTGATTAAACAGCATGATCATTAGGCCAAAGATGTATCAAGTTTTGAGGGAGCGTGCAATTGGCATGCTGACTGCAAGAATGTCCACCAGAGCTATTCCCAGATAATTTAATGTTCAATTCTCTACCATAAGCCGCCTAGAAAGTCGTTTTGAGAATTTGGCAGAACGTCCAACCGGCCTCACAACCACATGTAACCACTCCAGCTCAGGACCTCCATTCCAGCTTCTTCACCTGTGGGATTGTCTGAGACCAGCCACCCACTCAGATGAAACTGAGGAGTATTTCTGTCTGTAATAAAACTCATTCTGATTGGCTTGGCCTGGCTCCCCAGTGGGTGGGCCTATGCCCTCCCAGGCCCACCCATGACTGAAGCCCTGCCCAGTCAATTGAAATTCATAGATTAGGGCCTAATTTATTTATTTCAATTGACTGATTTCCTTATATGAACTGTGACTCAGTAAAATCGTTGAAATGTTCCATGTTGTGTTTATATATTTTTTTCAATATCATTTTGAGATAATAAGTTTGACTATAACACTATTTTGTGGTCTCTGTCATGTCACACAAATATACTTTTATGTCACTAAAAACAGTGCACACTAGGGTTGATATGTCAGTCAAACGATTCTGTAGTCTCCCTGCTTTATTCAGCTAGACTTGTCTCTGTCGCCGTCCTTTTAGAAATCCTTAGTCATTGCTGGAGAATGATGTTTACTCTTTTTGTTTGTCTCTTGGTTGGGTGGATCTACTGTCACATCCTAAAGCAGAACCTACATTGCTAGTTAGACTAGTTTCAGACAGCCTCACTACTAATACACTCCCGTATGTATTTACTTAGACAGTGAAGCTAAAACTTTTAATTTGATTCTATACTCCAACATTTTGGATTAGAGATCAAATGTTTTATATGAGGTGACAGAAAATGCCACCTTTTATTTGAGGGTATCTTCATACATATCTGTTTTACCGATTAGACGAAAGAAAGAGGTTGTGCCTAGTTCCCCCATTAGGAGTTGTCATTAGTACTTGGACAAATTAATGTGTAGCAGGGGTCGGCAACAGGCGGACCCGTGTGCCAAAACTGGCCCACAAGTGATTTATCCCCCCCCCCAAGTTAAAAAATAAATAAAAACGTGTTTAAAGTAGAAATCTGTTTCCAATTATCTGTTTCCAATTATTATCTGTTTCCAATTATTCCCCTAAAAAGAGAGACATATGTGATCGTGTCTCAATATAACCAAGGTATGAAATGATTGTATTTGAAAATACAATCTCTTTTTGGGCCTTCTTGTAATCAATTAGAATTTGACAAATGATTATATTTATGTTTCACCCCCCGACCGACAAAATTTGTCCCGCGGCTGAATCTAGTTGTCTACCCCTGATTTATAGTGTTTTACATTTAGTCAAAACTTTAGTATTTGGTCCCATATTCCTAGCACACAATGACTACATTAAGCTTGTGACTCTGCGAACTTGTTGGATTTAAATGCAGATTGTTTTGGATGTGTTTCAGATAATGTTGTGCCCAATAGAAATGACTGGTAAGTAATGTACTGTATTGTGTCATTTTGGAGTCACTTTTATTGTAAATAAGAATATAATATGTTTTTTAAACACTTTTACATTAATGTGGATTTGTCCAAATAGTTATGAAACCTTCAAATGGGGTAACTAGATACATAAAGTTCTTTCATTTACTAAATGGTCAAACAGATATGCATGAAAATATCCTCAAATAAAAGATGACATTCTATACTGTCGCCTCATATAAAACATTTGATCCAAAAATCTGTAGTATAAAGCCAAACTAAAAGTTTTAACTACAATGAATAAATATGTAGGAGGGTGTACATTTAGCACTAATCTTCTTCAAATAAATCAAAATCAAATCAAATGTTATTGGTCACATGCAGATGTTAATGTGAGTGTAGCGAAATGCTTGTGCTAGTTCCGACAGTGCAGCAATATCTAACAAGTAATCTAACAATTCCCCAACAACTACCTAATACACACAAATCTAAAGGGGTGAATGAGAATATGTACATGTAAGTATATGGATGAGCGATGTCCGAGCAGCATAGGCAAGGTGCAATAGATGGTATAAAATACAGTATATACATGTGATATGAGTAATGTAAGATATGTAAACATTATTAAAGTGGCATTATTTAGAGTGCATTGTATAAAGTGACTAGTGATCCATTTATTAAAGTGGCCAGTGAGTGAGTCTCAATGTAGGCAGCAGCCTCTCTGAGTTAATGATTGCTGTTTAGTAGTCTGGCGGCCTTAAGATAGAAGCTGTTTTTCAGTCTCTCGGTCCCAGCTTTGATGCACTTGTACTGACCTCGCCTTCTGGATGGTAGCAGTGTGAACAGGCAGTGGCTCAAGTGGTTGTTGTCCTTGATGATCTTTTTGGCCTTCCTGTGACATTGGGTGCTGTAGGTGTCATGGAGGGCAGGTAGTTTACCCCCGGTGATGCATTGTGCAGACCACACCACCCTCTGGAGAGCCTTGCGGTTGATGGTGGTGCAGTTACCGTACGTATTCCTTTTGTCCAGATGGGATAGGGCATTGTGCAGTGAGCACGCACCTTGTGGGGCCCCAGTGAGGGTCAGCAAAGTGGAGATGTTGTTTCCTATCTTCACCACCTGGGGCAGCCGTGGGATAGGGCATTGTGCAGTGTGATGATGATTGCGTCGTCTGTGGACATGTTGAAGTGGGTCTAGGGTGGCCGGTAAGGTGGAGGTGATATGATCCTTGACTAGTCTCTCAAGGCACTTCATGAATCAATGAGTCATTCAAAATGTTGAGTCTGTCACATTTTGAAGCCTCTCGTTCTGATATTATTTTTGAGGATAAAACATTAAAAAATAAACATTTATTTGAACAAATATTTATTATTTTACACATACTATAAAATGAGTTATATGTGCTGATGCAGTCTTTAAGGATGGACACAAGTGCTTTCGAGCTCATGTCCCACTTCAACCCAGCACAGATGAAATCCTGGCTGTCTGTACATGACATCTTGTCATTCTTCATCATAGGGGTAGAATAGGGTGCATATGCCATTCTTCACTTCCAACTGGAGTTGTTCCAGGGTCCAACAGGTTCCTGGACAGAGGAAAGTATATGTATTTTTTGAAACAACAGCCATGTCTTCATCATTATTCATCATCATTAGAAACAAACACACACCGCTTGAACTAAAGCTCTAACCTTCTTTAAAGAAAACAAGGGTCTCCGGTTCACAGTCCAATGAGAAACATGGTCAAACACCCATAATCCAGAATTCTGTCAACTCCTTAAAGTTGTGAGGGTCAAGCTGTCAGTCCAGGGGACCAGCCATTGGTCAGGTGGGTCACCTTTGACCATGTTTGGGTGTCACTTTGGCAAGATGAGCTCTTCGTAAGGCACTGTGAGACTCCCCAGGTACCAGAATATCCAGAAGACCAGGCTGAGGAAGATGAGCAGGGGCCCCGACAGCACAAAGAAGTCCCAGAAACTCAGAGGAGCAAAGATCCCCAGGAAAAATAGGATCAGACCGACAACATCAAAGACCAAAGCCAGGATGAGAAAGAAAACACAGCGACCCATAGAAGAGGTATCCATAGCAGGGACATGAACGCAGTCTGGGTTCCTGCCGGCTGAGGACTTTACAAGAATGAGGAGAGGCCTTTACAGCCACAACCTTTTTAAAACGCAAGTCGCATTCTTCGGATTTTCAGCAAGCCTTCAAATTCTTCCATTGTAGGAAACAGCAGCAGAACTGGTATCCAACCACAACAGGTTGTACTACTCTGAATGATCCATTAAAACTTAAAGGCCAAATGGTCCAACCTCATTCCTTAGCAATCCCTGACTTGCAGCAATGTAATGACAGTGCTTAAAATGGATGATCTCATTAGATAACTATTTTTATTTTGTATGCTTATCAAGATCATTGGATGTATATTTAAAATACATAACTAATGCACCATGCCTCTGTGTATAAAATAATAATGCATTTCATATGAATATTATGACATCAGCATATATGTATAACATCTAACATTATGAACAGTGTGGGAAAAGATACTGTATGTTGGGAAGATATATTTCAGTGATTTTATCAGCAGTTTATATTTAGCCTGCAGAAGGCCTACTGGACGCATTCCACAATTATTTATTATTTCATGCTTCCTACATCATGACAGAAAGAGGAACTGCAGTGAAAAACCTCACCCTTTAAGTACCTGGTTTGACCAGTCAGACAGTCGTGGGAGTTTGGTTTACCTCTGTGCAACACCTATTCAACCACGGACCGCAAAGCAGAGTCAACAGGCCAGGATTAGGTCATACTTAGCATACAGACAGGCAACGCCCTGAGTACAATGACTTGATATGCACACGCTCATTATCAGTCATGTTAGACAAAAGCTATATGTTGTTAAGGCAACTGAAATCTAAAGAATATTAAGAAATAAAATATAAAATCATTCACAACATTAAAAAAAATGCAGTCTGGTGGAATATACATTTTAGGAGTTTACGCACATGAATAAAAACTAAATCAGCCTACTCAGTGAACAGTTAAAAGAGTATAGCCCAAATGTCCATGTAATGTCAACATACAGGTGAAACCAAGCTCAGTGCCCCAGGCCACACAACGTTTTGTTTACGGCCTGCTTTGGCAATATAATTGTTGTGGCACAGGCAAACCTGCCTGACTACTGTTTTTATGTAAAACAATTGTAAATGCAGGTGATTGCATTTCTGGGTCTGGCTTGGGGAGAGTCTGTGTTCAAATACCTGCCGTTCAGACAGGGGCCTCTAGGATTTCCGTCGGAGACTATTCTAGAAAATGGCTACGATGAACCTTAACATGTCGATATGTTTATATGACAAAATATAGCCTTTCCACATAATATTGATCCTTGAACATAAAAAGTTCACATAACATCACATGGAGATTACATTAATAATTCATATATAAATAAAAAACGAAAACAATGTAACATGCATTTAGAGCAATATCTACAGTAGGCCTATATCCCTAGGACTATGGGTCATTTCACCCCATAATGATGAGTCTTTGTTGTCAAGAACTAACGTCCAGACCAGTACTGATTAATGTCCTGAATTGTCTGTAGTCCCATTCCGTGAAGTGTACAGTGTTGAAGGTAGTCTTGGGATCAGAAAGTGTTACGGAGAACCTTGAAATTCAAATGAGAAAATACCAAATCAATAGACTGAAAATGTTTCATCCCGAATACAGGTGTATACATTTTCCAGATTATCATTTTACTTTACATTTTACAATTAGGCAATACAGTCCCCTAATTCAGGGTCCCCCTCACCACACACACACACGTTTTGTTTTTTTGCCCAAGCACTAAGCAGCTGATTCAAATAATCAAAGCTCGAGGAATAGTTGGTTATTTGAATCAGCTGTGTAGTGCTAGGGCAAAAACCAAAACGTGCACCTGGGTGGCCCCAGGACCGAGTTTGGGAACCCTTGCCCTAATATGAGTTACCTGTAGTAAAGCTAATATTGTTACCTAGGCCTACCGGTTTTATGATGTTTTTTGAGCAAAATAGCTGAATGAGATTTGTGTGTTTATCAGAGAGGACTTCTTTTTCATTATTGAAAATGAAACATCGTTTATTTTCCTGAAATTATGCACAATTTATTAGAAACCTACATCTTATCCCAAAACTTACAATCAGAACAGCCTTTCAACATTACCCCTAGAGAGGGTCTGCACATCCAAGTTCTGTATATCTGGTGTCTGTTTTTCCTTCTCCATCTGAAAGGAGTCCAAGCTGGAGTCATAGCCGCCATTCTGATATTTCCCCCAGGTTATTCGAGAGGCGACGTGGACAGGTGAAGGCGTCACAGCTTTAACCTTGTTTTCCTCGGCATACTTTGTGGTTACATGTTCATGTTTGCATTTTTTGGAAAGCCTCTCTGACAACTTTCTGGCCAACTGTACAAAACTCTGTTTATTTTTCATTAAGCTTGTTCCAAAGCTGTCTTCTGAGACCTGTATATTTCCCACGTACCACATAATCCACCAAGCCAAACTTATGAAAATTATAATTGAACCACTGTAAATCAAGAAATCGCCATAAAACCTGCCATCGATACGCAAATTGGCAAAAATTCCAATGAACAGGATAATAAAACCAATAACATCAAAACCAATAGCCAGAAAAAATAACGGCACACACCCGCCTATGCGTCTAAAGTCCATCATTGTGTCGATACACCCTGAAAATAACGGAAGGTGCGTCTATTCTGTTCCTTCTATTCTTCTCGCACCCAGAGAGCACACCTGCTGTGAGAGCCGCCCCAACGTGACGTGTTCAGAACGGAAGGTAGACAGAACACCAATTATTTTCTTCTTCTTTAAAAAAAAAGTTATTTTGTCACGATAACAGACTATAATTTAATTGAGCAGTAAACACATAAAATAAACAAACAAAAAGAGCTATACTTTCTTATGGCGCACTTATTTTACAGTAGCCTATTCACCAGAAGTGGTTGTCTTGCATATGGTGTTGTTGCTTGATGCAAATGATGCAGCTTGTGTGCAGGCCAACTCAGTTCTTTCGACGTAATGTAATTTGCCAGTCAAATGAGTATTCACCTACAAGTGAAAATACATAAGGGAATGTTGTGGAAATAATAATCTGCCTACCCTATACATAAACAAAATTGACCACGTCGATATCATTTGCCACATTTAGACAAACCTAGTCAGTCACATACGGCATTCTGAACAGAAACAGAAACACAATTATTCTAATGGTATTTTATAGTCACTCTAAAATTGAGGTTGTGTAAAATCAAAGTTTCAGTCCAGTCACGAGAAGGACATTCAAATGCTATGAAAAGTGCGATGTCTTCACTTCCTCTTGGCACTAAAAACATTACATTTGTTGGGCCAGTCAAGTGTCACACTGGCATCACAGAGATGACATCTAACACACACACATCACTGGAAGTCTGTCATGGCTGTGGATGTGATGAGTATAGCCTGCAGCTGAAAAGAAAATGCATCCATCACCAAATGTTATTTATTTTACCTTTATTTAACTAGGCAAGTCAGTTAAGAACAAATTCTTATTTTCAATGACAGCCTAGGAACAGTGGGTTAACTGCCTTGTTTAGGGGCAGAACGACAGATTTTGACCTTGTCAGCTCAGGGATTCGATCTTACAACCTTTCGGTTACTAGTCCAACACTCTAACCACTAGGCCAACCAAAATAAGCACTTGTGTTATTTATTTAATTATTCATGAATCAGTAGCCTACCACAAAGGCATGCGGTCAATACTCAATCCTGCTCTCATCAATGTACATGCACACACCTTTCTTCTCAATTATGCATAAAAGCAGTGGACTACATTGATAATTGTGTTATTTGGCAGCATGGTAATTTTCTAGTACTTTCAAATGCTTAAGAACAAATGCCAAAGAACCACCTGTAACTTGGTTATAATGTATACTTTGTCATGCAGATATTAAAATACTGTATACATCCGTAGTGGTGGAAGAAGGTAGAATGGTTCATGTTCCCCTACAAGTTAATTGTCTTTAGAGCAAACATGCATCATGTGAACGTGTAGCCATGCTCAACAGGTAAGTATCAAATCCTCCATTGTGCTTTTGGGAAACTAAATGGTCTGACAACCAGACTTTGAGCCTGAGGACTATCCAGGATCACAGCATACAAGACAGGGATACCCCGCCCGGCCCACTTCATAATTTAAAGACTGGTTGCCTGTAGTAGCTGAAGGGCTTCTTCATGGTGGGCTGCTTCCTGTTCTCCTTGGTGATGGGGATCAGCACCACGCCCACCACCAGCACCATCAGGCCAATGGATACCAAGGCCGGGCCCAGGATGTTGGTGGCCTTCCTGCAGTAGCCAGCAAAATACAGGCCACTCAGGATGAAGCCGCAGGCAAAGATGCTGCCCCCAGTGGACATGAGGTGGAATGGGAACCAGTAGATCTCACATGTGCTGCGGGCCGACTCGTTGGTCCAGAGGGACTCGCTACGGGACAGGCTGAACACGGTGCTTTCTGTCTGGGGAGTGAGCTGCTCCTGGGACTGGGAGTGCAGGGTGCACTCCCCAAGGGGGATGTTCTCTGGTAGTCCAGGCATAGCCTTTAGCCTTACCCTTCCTCACCTGGGAGTCAGTGGAAGAAGGTGAAGGTTCAACAATGACCCATACATCCCTATCTCTTTCTGTCTATTTTTACCTGATGCTGGAATTTAGAGTGGAATTAATTAATTAATTATTACCTAAAGGATAAGGGATCCAGGTTGGAATAGCTTCTACTCTAAACAATAATATGGTGTCATATTTTCGAAGTCTGCATTTCACATTGCATTCCTTGTTGTTTCAAATAAAAGGTATGTAAAAAAAAATCTAATAAAAATGTGAACGGCACCAGTGCGTTAGAATGCATCCATTAAGAGGAAATGGCCTCTTGTGCTTCTTGGACGCACCCTATTTTATCTTGGATCTCTCCTCTGAGTTCAACATGAAGCCGATATCATATCACCTCAGTGATACACATCAGTGTATCATATCACTTTCACTTAATACTTCAATGTCATGATAAAGGGGCGAGATAATACGATACAACAGATTGCAAATTCAAGTTTGCGTCTTGCTTTCCAAGCCATAAATTGAGCACAGAGCATATGACCAACTTTTAGAATGTATTTGCTCTTGGCAAGTCTTGAGAAAATACAACTCAAGGCCAAAATCTAAAGAGATCAGATAAAGACCTACCTTTGAGATGCTGAGGAACTTGCAGCTTTGATGTTATCCCTGCGGTGGTAACAGTATCTCAGTGATCTTAGAGACCATTCCAAAAGAGAGAAAAAAATTAATAAAAAGCTTTGGGTGTGGATGTTTGTGGACCGCAAGCCCAGTGTGGCCAGCTGAATGCACTGCAGATAACCTCCAGAAAACAACCCCCCCCCCTCCCCCCACTTATGGTTTCTCCACCTCCTCAACAGACCCTTCTGACTCCTATTCATGCTAGCCCTCACAGCATCTGCCATGGCTGGTATTAAATTAGTACTGATGATGCTTCCTGCCTTGGCTAGGGGCTTGCCTTGCTGTCCCTAGAGAGATTTCATCCAGTCTCCCAAGTATTGAGTTGAGCCTTCAGAATTCATGTGAAGATGCATGTCGTGGTTAGAGAAACCTCTTCCCCAGATCCACAGGGTAGTGTTTGTTGATCTGAATGTCTGAAAGCCTTTATAACTGACCAGAAGAGAGAGAGCGAGAGAGAAGAAATCAATGTACAGGAAGACTATTAGAGATGAGAGGGGAAAGCAGGGCAGGGCACTGGAAATGGCTGACATCACCCACCACTGTGACTTCTCAATGCTTCTGTATGGAAATCAGCTAGTAGTTCTTATTTTATTATATTTAACCAGGAAAATACCCTTGAGGTTAGAAACCTCTTTGGCAGGGGGGACCTGGCAAGAGGTCACTAGGAAGTAGTCAGCGTGTACACTCAACACAAGAGCATAATGCCAGCGGTAAACTGTCGCTATTGGGCCTTCAGTTGGGGAAAAAATCTTCCAAAACATTGTACTAAACAAAAAAATAAAGAAAAACACAGAGACAGCACCCACACTAACGTTACCAGCCACAACTACCACACTTCTTACACAATCTATGGTAGCCTAACGCCATCACTATCACACTATCACCAAAAACAACAACAGTGACTCCATCAAAGGATATCATCTACTGCATCTTGCCATCTTGCCACCAGTCTACAACAAAAACGATCTAGTTTAGACCTTGGGCAAACTACTGCTCTTGAGAAGGTGGAAGTTTCCATAGGTTTCTGTAAAAATAGTCTCACCCACTACAAATAAAAATGTGATTGATTGATTCCACAGTCACTCGGTTTAAGACTCCAATCTGTCCCCTAAACATTTTAAGTTCATAGGGCATTATAACCACATACGAGTTATATTGGTACAGCATTCTCAGTCGTGGGTGCAATAAATATAGCCTCTTACAAGACCCGCCTCATAATGTGTTAATGAGCCAGAAACAACAATACCGTGCACCCACTAGTGGTCAGACGTTTTTTGCCTCCCACAATGCACCATCATTTAGAGTATGATGCAGTAAAATGTTTCAGTTTTTTTTTACTGTCGATAATAACAAAAATTAGGGTATAAATGCCAGTTTTCTGTTAGAGTGTAGGTAATGTTATTTTCAATACTTGATCATTGTCTAAACTCTTTGCAATGCACCCATCTATAGCTAACAATTGACTTTCGTCAGGTTGTTGAGTCGTATACATTCTTTCCTCATTGGTGTTCCATTGAAGTTATGATCTCATCGCTTACAGTTAGTTTAGATTGGCACATTGTATGTTGACTTGGGAAAAAACTTGGTGACAGTTGGTGACGATTGATTTTTGCAACATAATCCCTTTGTTTAATCCAATCAGGATTCACAAAGAGCTCCTTGGCAGGGAAAAGGGCTCATTCGAATTGGCTAGAATTTGCTATAGAAAAGCTCAATTTGCACAAGTGCTCTCCATTGAATTATTCTCATGTTTCTCTGTCGTGAGTCGTGACTGCACCATGTGAATGACTCGTGCTGGGTGTGTTCTTACAATGTTAAGCAAAAATACCATATTGTACAATAATACAATAATGTATTTGTGGTGCAGTAGGCAATATTTCCCACTAGAGGGCAATGCTGGTCTTTACTAGGTTTTGCTATCTCGGCTCTGCATTAGAGATTGTGCACCAGGATTCATACTTGCGTCCTCTACCTAGCAGAATTACTACTCAGAATGTAACAGTTTTGTGCACCTCTATATGTGAGACATGTATTAGCCTCTAATGTGCCAGCTTCTGCTTATGATGTGTTAAATCTATCTTGAATGGTCCATTTACTTTGGTCTTAGACACCTAGAGTAGTCACACACGGACAGTCATTTATTATTACCTCATATTCTATCAATAAACTTAGTTAATAAATGGATGAAGAGAGAAAAGACATGACTGTTGACTGGTCAATTGTAGTGTGTACACTATTTGCAGACATGCGCATCAAAGATACATGGTAAGACTCCCTGTTTTTTTGCGGAGGGAGGATGAAAGAGAAAAATACATTTGGATGAATAAAGTAACACTGACTCTTGATCCTAAACAGCTCATCATTAAATATCGATGAACCCTCCAGAGTCAGCTACATCTACTCAGCCTCAGACATAAATAGCATTCAGAAGAATACATTGATTTGTCTCACTATCACTGCAGACCCAGGTGACTAATTATTCTCTATGGCAAGTTTGCATCATTTGCTAGAAAGGCCCACAGGAGGAGCCATGCACCCTGGTTGATGGCAAACAACAGCCGCAGCATTAATTCAACTTGTCCACTCGACTGCTGAGAGAAGCTGCATGGGAGGAGACCCTTCAGGTTTTGAAGATTCATTTGTCTCTTATTCACCTATACTTATTTGATCCAAACTCGGCATGTCCCCTCTGTCTCACCTTCTCCTCAAAGGAAATAGATCATATTACATTTATTTGGTAGGCTGGATTTACTTATACTCTAATTCTCTCCCATATCCTTTGACAAGGCCTTCGTATGTATTAATCGCTACTGAAGAGAAACACGTAGCACACCACTCAACAGTCTCGTATTATTGTGTATGTAAATCTGGGACACTCCATTTAGTATGATAGGTTACGTTTGGTATGGTTACACAAGACAGATGGTTACTGAAGGCAAAAACTTAAGGTGGGTGGTTTGTCGGGGTGGATGGGTAAGTGTATAACACAAACATCTAGCAACCCAAAGGTTGCATGTTGAAATCTCATCATGGACAACTTTAGCATTTGAGCTAATTAGCAACTTTTCAACTACTTGCTACTTTGAAACTACTTAGCATGTTAGTTAACCCTTCCCCTAACCTTAACCCTTTTAGCTAACCCTTCCCCTAACCCTAACCCTTCAACCTAACTCCTAAACTTAACCCTAACCTTAGCCCTAACCCTGACGTTATCGACCTAGCTAGAATTCATAACATATCATAAGTTTAGCAAATTCGTAACATATAATACAAATTGTAATTCATAGCATATCATACGAAATGGGTGATGGACATCCACAAATGAATACATACCATACTAAATGTAACATATCATACTAAATGGATTATCATGGGTTTACGTAAGGAATAATGCAAAATGCTTTAAGACCAGGTTGCACTCAAAGGAGGGCACATGTAGTTTCCTGATGATTCTTGTTCCTGGCTCCCATGCTATTGTGAAGTCAATGTCTTGCACTGTGCCACCCCTGCTAAAGTGTGTCAGGGAGATAGATAGACAAAGAGAGAGAAAGAAAGAGAGACAGAGGGAGTAACAGAGAGGGAGAGAGAGCACTAAATGCATGCAGTTGGGAAGGTGTGAATTGTATAAACAGATCAATAGCTCAGGCAGGTCTTATTTCTGACAGATTTGTTTTCTCAGTCTGGTAATTGGCAGGGATGGAGCCCGCCACACTCCCTGGATGATCTCAAGGTGCTCTGTTTGCCTTCTGCGCTGATGTCTGCCTTGGATTGTTCATTGAAGGTTGTTGATGGCTTCCGATTGAACTGAGACTGGCCACATGGTTTGGCTCTATATTAAAGTATGGGGGCTCACTGAGGATTAAGTTTAAGAAAGCTGTCTTTCGTTATATCCTCTTTGAATCTTTAAATCTCTTACGAGCCTGGCCTTATCTATTAGTAATGGTGAAGGATCAGACCCATCTCTACATCTTTGTCAGTGCATTTTTTTCTCTCTCTCTAGCTGAGTGGTTACTATCATGGGTAAAACCAAACCCTGAATGGATCTTCGACAGAGAAGATAAGAATCATTATGCAAACAGAGTTATGAAAAAGGTTTGATTCCAGGTCATAGTCAGTTTTGAGTTCCAGGGACTCTAAATAGCCTTTTTGAAAGTGAGTTTCTTAGGTAACTTTTTGGGACGTGCCCTGTAGGTGTCATCTCAGTTTAAACTCTGTCACTGCTGTTCTGCATGAGTGCAGTTCTTTCAATGAGAAATACAACCATTCAGGCAGAACAGAAGACTTTCTTTATGGCAGAGGCTATGCCCGTATGGCACCATCAGAGTCCTAGATGAACTCACTCCGGAAGATTCTAAAGTTAGAAGATTCAAAATATTTTCATTTAATTAGTCGGTGGTGACTCGACATCTTCCATAGTGGTTGAGATGGGCCATGGATATACTCCTACTGTCAGTTGCACCACTTGGCCCCAGTGTTGGTGGACATGTGGAGCAAGAGGCTGAGAAGCTCTAGTCAGCTCAACCTATGCTACTGTCAGCATCCCTTAGATGTCATTTGAGGTCAAGACGCTTTCAAGAGTGCCGATGCCGATGTTCTCTGCAGCCTTACACTTGAAAATGAATTTAGCAAAGACAATACGATTTTAGAGGACTGCCATACATCCAACTCCCGTTCACACAGACCTCAGTCCACTCTGAGTCCCAAACAAAAAGATTGAATGGCCTTTGGTGGTTAACAAACTTTTATTGTCTGCCATCCTTTCTGCTCTATGTAATCCCCTTAAAAGCAATAAAGCCGGTATGGTGTCAGCACCAAAGTGGGGTTGAGAGAGTTTCATTCAGAGGTTGCAAGCTGTCCACGTCGGGTAAAGCAATATACTGCAAGTTAATGATTGTGCTTCATGAGAATCTGACCTCTAATTCCAGGTATTAAGAGAAAGGCTAATGGTATCAAAGGGTCAGACCCTCCTGAGCCATGGGAAATAAGAGCAATCGATAAGGGGTCAAAGAGATAAACAAGGTGCAGGCAACACAGAAGTACGTATCTCTGCCTGTAAATATCTCTGTTCTCTGACCAACAACACTTTATCATGCCAGTGCTGTAGTTTTATACTCTTGAAGGATTCCCATGAAGTGAGGAAAGGTCTGCCTGTGACACTAGAGGTCAAAGGGTACAGTATATTACCAACCGTGTGGGGAGGAGGGGTTGTTTGTCTCGACACTGTAAACTGTGCCCCCCCCCCCCAGCCGTAACTATAGAAGCTTTTGAAATGCTAATCCCCCTGTGAGCGGTGGGTCCAGTCGATGGTATTGATCCAACATGCCCATCAGCATTGTGGAGAAGGTCCCTCGTTCTCATGGGAAAGTGCTCTACCATCCCTCCTCATTCTTACAGGCCTCGATGACTTGTATGCACCAAAAGGGGCACGGAGTGCTCTGAGTTTAGTCAGGGCTAACCTTCAATGACAGCTTGGTGGCTAAGGCAGTGCAGATGTTGAAGCCTAATAAAGACAAAGGAGGCCTATTTTGCCTCATGCTTAAAATCCAATATGGCAGCTAGACTGTTACCTGTTAGTATTCTCTGTGGGGTATTTAGCCTAGCAGAATTTACATTAACAGGGAACTGTTAGAAAAATACCTGTGTTAGTATGTAGAAAGTAATATAAAGTTTTCACTCTAAAGTATTGCTTTTAAAGGGAATTTGCAACATTTTGGTATATATTGAACACATGGCCTCTGTCACAATGGCTTCTCTAAATAGATTTGTAAGTGGATGTATTTTTATTTTCAAATGCTTTTTGAATGTCAGTCTGAGGGGAAGGTTTATCCTTGTGTCCAAGTGCAACTTCCTCCATTTTGAAGTGAGAGGCAACATGGCAGTTGGATATTACACTGCCCAGACAGAAACCCTGGAGACTAGCTTTCAATAACAGTAAGAGGTGGCCAGGTGATGTGGCTCTCTGTCCCCACAAACCGATGTGTGTCCTCATGAGGTGAATTCATTACATTGTTTCACATCTTGTTAGATTCTGCTGGTCTTCCCATTCAGCAAAGTCTAACTATTGCTGTCAGCATCTATTCATCCTTGAAATATGTAGGTGGCTGACATTCACAGTTTTTCACAGACTGTTTTCACAACCATTTACAAAGTGTTTAGATCGCACCAATAGCCTCAATGATTAAAAAACCCACAAATAGCAACACATGGTTCTAAGACAACAAGTGAATGTTGATCATGTCAAAACGGGTAACTATCAACCTCTTCCAAGATATACTGTATAGCCTCATGGTGGATGTTGTCAGGCAAGTCGGTTATTGGACAACACCATGAAATGTATACACTGAGAATACAAAACATTAAGAACACCTACTCTTTCCATGACATAGAATGACCAGGTGAATCCAGGTGAAAGCTATGATCCCTTATTGATGTCACTTGTTAAATCCACTTCAATCAGTGTAGATGAAGGGGAGGAGACAGGTTAAAGAAGGATTTAAGCCCTGAGACAGTTGAGACATGCGTTGTGTATACAGTATGTTCCATTAGAGGGTAAATGGGAAAGACAAAATATTTAAGTGCCTTTGAACGGGGTGTCAAGAACTGCAATGCTGTTGGGTTTTTTCACGCTCGACAGTGTCCCTTGTGTATCAAGAATGGTCCAATGTTTGATCTACTCATTGAACCTTTTGGATAATATTTCACATTGATCAATTCCTTTGGCTGTGGAAGACTCATATTTTAGTTTAAAGATTTGTTGTTCTGTTCAGGCTCCAATTCTGATCTGTCCAGACAAAGGAACACTCATGCCCCAGGATTATGTCGATAATATAGATTTAGTCTCTTATTTTCATCCTTTTTTTGAGAGAAAATATATTTCTTTATTTCCTCACCAAAAAGGGAATGAAAATGTCATCACAGTGACCCCTCAAGTCAAATCTCCTCACATAATATATCTGTTTCTTAATCTGAATATAACTGATGTCTATCATGTAATCTAAGTATCATACTGTGACATATTTCATATTGGGTTAAAATATGATGGTCACAGCGTTTTGATTTATAGCCTTGTCAATGTACTCTGGGGATTTGTTTTATGAGAAACAGTTTTTGGTGGTACGTGCTGAACATTGTCAGTATTAACATATTCTAGGAAGCCTTAATTTTTCTCCTCTCACAGTTCATTATAAAGTGGTGTTTACTGAGGGACTAAGATACTGAATAATTCATGAGTGTTTTTCTTCCTTTGTATCAGATTTTGCCTTCTACAAACTGTCTTCCTGCATTTGAAGCATTGTTAAGCCTCTTCAGACTTCAGAGACAGCTCAGCCATAATAAAAAAACATCATTTGACCTTAACGCCGTTATCTTTTCACAATGGGAAACGCACATTCATTACTTCTGTGTGGTGTTGTGGTGTTTATCAAATAACATATTAGTCATAGCTACAAACCTAGTTTAAAGGTCAGTATACAATTTATTCTCAAAAGATCTTAAGTTTTACCCTCTCCTTTTCCCTCCAGAGTTGACGGAGCAGCTTCGGTGTACTTTGACTCAATACTAAAGGGATTCTTTACATTCGATAATTAAGAGAAGATGAAAGGTGTGTTCTCCAGTGTGACAAAGGAAGGTTGAGTCTTTTAGCGGTGGTGTTTAGAATTTTTAATAATCAGCACTCCATGGATTTCACTCCTGCAGAAATCAAGGTCACGGAGTGTCTTCAGAATCTAGGACGCCTCGCTCTGTGAGACCTGCCGTTCATCTCACACCTGTTATCATGGTGTGGTGGCAGAACGGTGGGTCCAACACGTGTAGACTGTGTGTACCACAATACAGCTATGTCAGTTACAATTGGGGAGATAACAGGATGTTCATTGTGTAGGCGAAATGTTAGACCGCCTTAAAGTTTACTATGCAATCTGCTCAAATGTTAGTGGATATTTGTTGCACAGGGAATAGTGAAATGGGACATGGGGACATAGGAGTTTTGGTAGATTGAAGTGGAATTTTGTGCATATATGCCAACCATTCTAGCTGAATTTCATAAACCTGTGTGTGCATTTGTGTGTGCGTGTGTGTGTGTTAAATATACCTAGTGCTTGGGCGAATGGGTCTTAGGCCTCATGTTGTACTCTCCACTCCAGCATGGTTGATTAATGGATTGGATTTGAACTTTTAAACTACCGATCTGCTGGAGGCATTTCAGCGTTGTTTGCTTTAGAGAAACTTAAAAGGGAACAAGAGTATTTTTCCGTTTGTGTGCTCCCGCAGTGAATTCCTCGGAGGGATCTCAGCCTAGTTCCCTAGATGAAATTGTAGAGGGGAGCTGTTAAACTAGCAGAGAGCTCTTGCAAAAGTAAATTGCCCCCTTTGCAAATATAAAAAATATATAGAGTTAACACACTTCTTAAGACCTTCATGGCCCTTGATGAGAATGTGTTTGTTGCATGCTGTGCACACAAGTGGAACCACAAGACGTTATGTAATACAGTGAGTCATGAGAGGATTTCTCTCTCTTTCTCTCTTCATGCGCACACACACACGCACACACAATGAAAAACACCTCTGTTGGTGGTTAGTCCCGCATCTTGTTGACAGAGGAAGGTGCTGTGGACGCTCCATTTACAGCATATTAAACTACATGGAGGCCAACACCTGGACTTTAGTTGTCTCTTTAGACAGAGGAAACAGGTCCCAGCTCCCCTGCTCCTCTGTTACCATCATAAACAGTGTAGTGTTGATTTAAACAATCCTGCTCAGTTAAGGAGAGATGGAAATTTACACAGCAGTTACCTGGAGGAAGATGATATTTTTAAATTTAGTCCGGGGGAGGATTATGTAGTTGATTAAACATTATAAATCTAACTAGGCAAGTCAGTCAGAACAAATTCTTATTTACAATGACAGCCTACCCCAGCCAAACCCAGATGACACTGTGCACCAATTGTGCGCTGCCCTAAGGGACTTAGCCAGATGTGATGCAGCCTGGATTTGAACCAGGGACTGCAGTGAAGCCTCTTGCACTGAGATGCAGTGCCTTAGACTGCTGTGCCACTCAGCAGCCCACTTAAATGCTCAGGGTTTGAGAATTAGTTGGTTATTGCCCGATGATGCCCCTCATCCCTGATTCTCGACTGGGCGCGCAATATCAACTGCGCCTAGTGTGGTCTCAATTCAATGATCCATAGCCTATTCTATAGGCTATAGGCCTAGGTTATACGAAGAGCATGCTCGGAGAAGACATTTCCTAAGAAATTGTACTTCCTTCCCGAGTTTTTGAGCTGCTGGGATCGTGTATATAAAATAGGCTACACTACGTTACACACTGCAATTCCCAATCATGAGCCTCAGCCTGCCCTTCTCTTGCTTTGTGCTGCCAAACCAATGATTGTGCTGTGTATGGTGGCACTTCAGGAGGCGAGGCAATTTGCAACAACAAAAAAAGAAACAATATCTGTGCACGCTGACTAGGCCGACTGATGTCCTGTTCAGTTTGAGAGGGAGAATGTGAAGATGAGAAGGAGGACCGAAGGTAAGAGGGAGAGTGTGAAGATGAGAAGGAGGACCAAAGGTAAGCATGCGGACCAGAGGTAAGCATGCTACACCTATAATGAATTAAAATAAAAACAATATGTTTCGTTGCCCACAATGAAGCTATTTATCAGAGTTATTGACCTCACAATAAGCCATATTCTAGTATTTTACATAACTTACATTACTATCAAGCGGCAGTCGCTGGGATGACAGCACATGGGTGCTGAAAGTAGGCTAATTCGAGGAGGCCTAATTCATTTAAACAGTCTTCATTTTAATTTGACTTTAGGCTATTAACAACATGAGGGCTTTGTGAAGGAGTCTATTTCTTCCTATTCAAGAAAATATTTCACAGACAAAGTTATAGTCGACTATCCATAGATTTTGTCAGCCAATGCCTTCAGTCACCATTAGGGTTTAATATTTTCCCGGTATTTTACAAATGTTCCACCCTGAAAATAAATCACTTTTCTCCCGGTATTTCCTGACAAAACCAGAAGTGTCATTCAAAAGCATATAACTACTGTATATTTGGATTTGATTAGAGCTTTGATTGGCATGAAAATTCCAGCCTGATGCTACCTGAGTCTGATGAAGGGAACCCTGTTGTGCTTGAAAATGAGATTCCTGTACAAGAAGGGCTTTGCACTGGTAGCTAAGCTAAAAAAGGGAGAGCAGCCATCTTTCCTTTGTTCACACTGAAATCCCGCACCGTGTGGAAATCCCGTTGATTTCAGCTTTCAGGGATAAGTGACCACTGGCGGTGAAGGTTCGCCAGTCATTTTTGAAAAAAACATTTCATGTGAGGGCACACGCCTTCTCACCTCTGTTACAATGGGTTACACTGTATAATATCCAACCCATCTCAACTGACTGGATATGTTGTCTCATTCAATTTAACAAGGAAGTTAAATTGCCAAACAAACCTTCTTCCAGGTTGATCATTTGGATAAGGACCAAATTAGTTTGTTCCAACCAATGAGACAATTTAAACGTTCCCACATTAACCTAGATACAGTGACGCTTTCAGGTTAATTAAAGTTTAATTCCCAAATGGCCTATACAGGTATGATTAATCAATAACATTGATTAATCAATTAAAATTGCTTTTGCAAGTTCATTAATAGCCCTACTCCCACATTACTGATCCAGCATTGATGATTCATTGACGTCTATAACCTGATAAAAATGGTTTGTACTGTTCCAACAAACCAAACTTTACATACATTTAAATAGCTAATACTCATAATAATGAGCAAGCTGTCAGATGTGTTGCCACCCATTCCCTCAGTAATAAGTGAACCCTCACCCACTGAAAGATTGATCACTGACCTCAGCAGCGATGCAAATCCTAACTATGCCGAAGGGCTGAGAATGTTAGATCAATCAATCAATCAAATGTATTTATAAAGCCCTTCTTACATCAGCTGATGTCACAAAGTTCTGTCCAGAAATCCAGCCTAAAACCCCAAACAGCAAGCAATGTATTTGTCTAAACACGGAGGCTTGTAAAAACTCTCTAGAAAGGCCGGAACCTTGGAAGAAACCTAGAGGGGAACCAGACTATGAGGGGTGGCCAGTCCTCTTCTGGCTGTGCCGGGTGGAGATTATAAACCTAGAGGAACCAGACTATGAGGGGTGGCCAGTCCTCTTCTGGCTGTGCCGGGTGGAGATTATAACAGAACAAGTCCAAGATGTTCAAATGTTCATAGATGACCAGCAGGGTCAGCAGGGTCGGAACACGTGAAACTGGAGCAGCAGCACGACCAGGTGGACTGGGGACAGCAAGGAGTCATCAGGCCAGGTAGTCCTGAAGCATGGTCCTAGGGCTCAGGTCCTCCGAGAGAAAGAGAGAGAGAGAGAGAGAAGTTAGAAGCTTAATATGCATAACCTATAATTTATTAGCAAAATATTATGATAATACTGCATTGAATGTATTACCTGAAAGAGGTCATCTAGGACATCTATATATATATATATATATATATATATATATATATATATATATATATATATATATATTGGATGCAATTTGAATGGAATTGATGGAGAGAGAAAGTCATATCATATTTTATTGGTCACATGCAAATATTTAGCAGATGTTATTGCGGGTGTAGCGAAATGCTTGTGTTTCTAGGTCCAACAGTGCAGTAGTATCTAACAGTTTACAACAATACACACTAATCTAAAAGTAAAAGAATGGAATTAAGAAATATATAAATATTAGATCGACCAATGTTGGAGTGGATTTGACTAAAATACAGTAGAATAGAATACAGTATATACATATGAGATTAATAAAACAGTATGTAAAAATTATTTAAACATTATTAAAGTGACTAGTGTTCCATTATTAAAGTGGCCAGTTATTCCATGTCTATGTATATAGGGCAGTAGCCTCTAAGGTGCAGGGTTATGTAACCGGGTGGAAGCCGGCGTGTGATAGGCTGTTTTAAAACTCTGCAGCTGCAATCAAAAAATGTATGTTTACAATATTATATTATATTGTATTACTGTAGCATAGACCATGCTGCAGAAAATGCAGGCCTACCAGTCACAAGAAAAAAAGTTACCATGATGAGATGGTAGGTTAAATGCATTGTGAACTGCGTTCCAGACTGAGATGTGCTTTCTGTCCCCACCCTGGGCGTTGATGACTGCCATTGAGAAGCCAGATTTTGACATTGCTAACGATTTAACAGTTCTATTTTACATCATGCTGTTCATATAAATAATGTATTATAATTTACCATTTTCTCAGTTATTTATTCCTGGAAAAGGGGGTGGGTTTGGGTTTTAAATCTCGGTAACCCAGTTCCTGCTATTCAACCCTAGTCTCCATGCATTCCTTAAATAACCCAGTGTCAGTGAAGAGCTTGGTGTGTTGAGTTAAAACCAGGGCTGAATTGAGGGGGTATGTGAGGAAATGGCTGATTATATAACGCGATCTGTAACAACACTTTAGTCCGCAATGTTTTAAGTAAGAAACAAGCTGTAAAATGTGGCGAAAGACGTGACAGATGCATATAAGATATCTAGGATTTGTCTCTATGATATTCAGAGGCTGCACTACAACCTTTGATAGGAGATAAAACATGTACTTTTCTTGGGAAGTAATGTGTGATTCTGTCACTATCAATTGATGTTTGACATTTCAACAGGCTATATAACAACATACTGACTCTACATCAGTCAGGAGCAAGCCAGGTAGCCTAAGAAGGAACGGAAATAAATACTTTTGTTTATAATATTATTATTTCAAGGCTATAGCCTGCCATTTACGAAATCAATTGTGAAGCGTTTGTGACGCGCTACAGGCTGGCAGGAGAACTCAGCATTTCAACAACACATCAACAACAGCACTTCAACAACACATCAACAACAGCACTTCAACAACATGCCTATAAATAATGACTCAGAGTTAAGAATAATGGCTATACCCTCAAATTCAGCATTTCAACAACAAACAACACATCAACAACAGACAGTATAACCTCATAGTCATTATATCATTAAGTAAAATGGCTATACCCTCAAATTAAAGCTGACAGTCTGCACTTTAACCTCATAGTCATTATATCATTTCAAATCCGAAGTGCTGGACTACAGAGCCAAAACAACAAAAATTGTGTCACTGGCCCAATACCTTTGGAGCTCACTTTATAGTATTCCAAAAGGGTTTTTATGTATTTACCTGCCTGGGATTACATAAGAAACTGTAAAGAAAATACCCACCAAGGAATGACACATATCAGTTTGTTGTTAACAAAATAGCATGCTAGTGGTTGAACACATTCCTGGTGATGTTCCTGCATCATAAGGTGAGTGGGGCCTTCTCGTTGAATGATTTTTGCTGACATATGATCAAATGGAAATATCTGCCAATCACACACCAATGACTTGAGGGATTGCCTCATCTCCAGTCTGAGGTGCATTGATCTGTTGCTTGACCCTGGCCATGTGAAGTCTGGATGGGAGGTGAAGCTCCTGACTTGAAGTTTAGCACAGAAATTCAAAGTGACTGCTGTGGTAAAAAAAAAGATGAAAGGAAAGAAAGAAGTGAGAAGAGAGAAAAATAGAGAGAGCGAGAGAGAGAGGGAGAGGAGGAGGACCAGATGGAGAGTGAACTGTGGACTGTGTATGTATGTGTGGTGATTAATGAAAGTGGTTGTCAATAAGACAAAGCAGACAGCGTATTCATTAAGGTGGCAGAAACCACTGACAATAATTAAAAACACTTCCTGAGTAGTGGAGAAGTTGAGAGTGGAGAAATGTAAGCAATTGCGAGACTTTTGACTTCAGCAGTACATGCATAATTAATCCATATGACTGCAGTTGTTTTGACAGGTTCTGAGTCACAACATTACAGAATTCATGACTGACTTTGTTAAACATGAGTTAACCTTTAAGGGGAATTCCGACCTGAGTTAAGTGCATGTAAATGCAACGTAATTCCCTTTTTATGCACTTTTCCAGTAGTGATTTTAGCATGTAAATCTTGGTGGGGCAAACCATTTTTGGGGGAGGGGGAATGCATGCCAGCAAAGCCACTACACAACACAACACTAAACAATACATTAATTGTACTATAACGGTGACAAACTGTGCCCACAAGCTGTTAGGACCTACATAAAGCTGTCCCAACAGCAGAGTTCCAACAGCAGTCCCTTACCACTGCTACACCTGCCTATCAACGGAGCCTATCTGGCAGCGAAACAGTTCATTCAGCCTCATTTACTGCTTTAAAAAAACATTGCTGATATGTCTGACTTGCTTAAACAAATGTGGTTTCTACTGACAATTGAGATGTACAAACTATGGCATAAGGGGATGACAAGCGGATAAGAGACAATCTGTAATTTTGATTAAGACATTAATGAGCGAGCTAGGACAGACGTAGTCAATATAACTATTTGTTCAGCACTTTTGAAATGTACAGCAGCAGAGTTCAGAACATGGGCCGTTCTTACAGTATTCTCCCTGTACACCAAGTCAGAGCCATAGTATTAACAAAGGAGGCATATAAGCAGACAATGAAAGCTCTTACAATATTCGATGATTACATTTATCTAAAACAGGTTATAGGCTACATGTGCACCAACAAGTCAGAACAGCAGGTGAAATTAAGATGGGAAAAAATACAGAATGATTAGGGTAAGGCATATGGGCTACTAACAGGTTACACTACACAACATACACTTAGTATTACTTTCTTAGTTACAGTATACATATCTCCCTGGCATATTACATCATTTATGCAGCAGCATACAATACATTTTTGGACTTGTTGTGCTGTGCTCACTTGAACAGGAAGATGGTGCGACCGTCCTTTGTGGGCAAATTTGCCATCAAAGTCTGCATTCTCTGGATTTATGGGGCTTTCAAGACAACTAGGAATTAGAAGAAAAAAAACAAGGTAGAATCATGATGACGCCAGTGATCTTCAGGTCGTAGCTCTAAAAAGAGGCCCGAGTTCCCGACTTACAATTCCTCAGAGTTCATTTTTTTTCCTGAGTTCCCAGTTGTCTTGAACTCACTAAAGTCAGATTTCCCAGTTCAGAGTTAACAGTTGTTTTGAGCGCGGCAGAAGTCATGCTGGATTGACAGCATGGCCAATGTTGGATGTTAATCATTTTAAGCTTGGAAAAGAGATCCCTAAACCCAGACTTAGGACCACACACTCTACTGAATAGCAGGCTAGTGATTTTTGTGCAATGCTTGCAGTTAGCCACTGATTCCATCCAAACCACGCATTGTTGAATTTGCGATTTCAAACTTGTTGTGTAATGTCCAATGGCCAATGACCACTGATACGTTTTATCTATAATTTCTCTTCATATGACAAGGATTAAAAAGGATTTGCCAGTAGATTGTCGACTTGATTCATGATGATGACTGCTAGCTAAGATTTTGAAAGTTTGATGTTGACATGATCAGTCCAATAAAAGCTACTGTAGATAAAACGTGATTTGACATATTTTTTTTTCTGTGGCCAATGACCTTGAGCACTTCTAATGTAACTCTTTAGCAGCACCCAAAGGGCTTGATTTTTTGAGCCCTACCCTTAGATTTGGCTGTGACGTAGTGTCCCCATGAGTGACAGAACACTGAGCCAATCACGATGCAACTAGAGAACATTACAAACCCCTATGCTCCATATTTTCCGCTGGCTGCCCCACCACCACATAAAGCACTGAGCTAGGCTGGAACACTTGCATTTTGAGCTGCCTTACTAAAGAAAGCATACAATAGACCATCTTTGTATGCGGTTTTATTAACTCAATGATTTTTATATATATATATTTTTACATTGTTTGCAAACTGATATGTGACAAAACAGGTAACCCAAAAATGTGGTGCTCAAAACATGTGGGGCTCTGCCCCACCTGCCCCGAATGACGGCTCTGCCCCACTGACCTGCCCCAGAATGACGGCTCTGCCCCACCTGCCCAGAATGACGGCTCTGCCCCACCTGCCCCCGAATGAACCTGCCCAGAATGACGGCTCTGCCCCACCTGCCCAGAATGACGGCTCTGCCCCACCTGCCCTGAATGACGGCTCTGCCCCACCTGCCCCGAATGACGGCTCTGCCCCACCTGCCCAGAATGACGGCTCTGCCCCACCTGCCCAGAATGACGGCTCTGCCCCACCTGCCCAGAATGACGGCTCTGCCCCCTGCCCAGAATGACGAATGACTCTGCCCCACCTGCCCCGAATGACGGCTCTGCCCCACCTGCCCCGAATGACGGCTCTGCCCCATCTGCCCAGAATGACGGCTCTGCCCCACCTGTCCTGAATGACGGCTCTGCCCCACCTGCCCCGAATGACGGCTCTGCCCCACCTGCCCAGAATGACGGCTCTGCCCCACCTGCCCAGAATGACGGCTCTGCCCCACCTGCCCAGAATGACGGCTCTGCCCCACCTGCCCAGAATGACGGCTCTGCCCCACCTGCCCAGAATGACGGCTCTGCCCCACCTGCCCAGAATGACGGCTCTGCCCCACCTGCCCAGAATGACGGCTCTGCCCCACCTGCCCAGAATGACGGCTCTGCCCCACCTGCCCAGAATGACGGCTCTGCCCCACCTGCCCAGAATGACGGCTCTGCCCCACCTGCCCAGAATGACGGCTCTGCCCCACCTGCCCAGAATGACGGCTCTGCCCCACCTGCCCAGAATGACGGCTCTGCCCCACCTGCCCAGAATGACGGCTCTGACCTGCCCAGAATGACTCTGCCCCACCTGCCCAGAATGACGGCTCTGCCCCACCTGCCCAGAATGACGGCTCTGCCCCACCTGCCCCAAATGACGGGTTGCCACTGCACTTTTCTCTCTATGCCTATTCTGACATTGAATTGAAGCATAAGAATAGCATGCTATTCACACACTATTCGGTCGGGGTGGAGATCTAAGAAATGAAGGTGTGGTGGAGGTGTGTCTACAGATACGTCGTATTCTGACCTTGACTTAATTCCCTCATAATTCCACCAACTTTGTGGAAAAAGCAGTGGAAAAAGCATCTACTTTATTTTTTCTGATAGAAATAACAGCACTGTAATTTATAAAATGATAAGAGCTATTGATAAGAGCTAGTTAAATAAGTAATCTGTTTGGAGAAGGGGATTGTAAATACACATAGCAATTGTTTTAGATGATTCTTCCCTATGATCCCTGGAGACGAATGTGAAACCAGTCATATGGAAGCTAACTGAAAATCATATTAACATGACATGTGTGGCGGCCCCATTTCCAAAGTGAAGTAGGCTATAAATAGCTGTGCCATTATTCAGAATTTTTATTGTATGCCCTCATAATTTGCGTGGATGAAATTTCGGAGACCCAAGCTAGAGGCTTCTGTAGGGCTGAACCTGCCGAGTTGATGAATGCACTTTAGAATGTTAAAATTATATGCCCGGACTTTAATCCATTTTACAATTTATATCATATTAAATGTTAGCCACTATCAGGAGCCACCGTCAGTAATACCCACATACATTTATAACTGTGACTTTAGCGTTAGTTTTCTTCAATTCGTAGCTTACATTTGGCATCATTCCATTCCATTTACCTTTCTTTCCTCTGTCAACCTGTGCATGTTCCTGAGGATTGCTAGCAATACTGGATCATATTAAGCTAACGTTGTGCGATAAATGGGGACACATAGCCTATTTGAATTATTATGGAACTCAGACCACATGTAGCAGTTTAAACCTGGAGCCTGGTGCACGGTTCACAACTACAGGACCGTTGACGTCACAATTCCATGATTAGTGTGGATTAAGGTAGATTCATAAGACTATTGTTCATCCTTATTGTACACTTTTTTCCAACTTCCAATATTTAATGGTTTGAACTTGAATATGACAACTTTCACGATGAGCCAAACACTGTATTCCTGATTAATCAATATATTTTGTGTTTAAAGGCTCACCAAACCTGTTTTTTTAATGATTCATACATACTTTCCTCACCCCAGAATGTGCCTCAATAATCTACAAAATCAGAGTATTTTTAATCTACCAGTTGGTGCTGAAACAGAGACGAACATGCATATATTTAGATGCATTTATTTTTTATTTTCTTTTAGGGGTGGGGTGGGGGGAATTTTAAAATATACAATCTACCTGCAGTGAAGCCACTCAACATTTACATTACATTCAGTCATCTAGCAGACACTCATCCGGAGCGACCCACAGGAGCAACCAGGGTCAAGCGCCCCGCCCAAGGGCAAATTGACAAAAACCTCCCCCTCCACTGTATTTGATATAGTCATTTCATGTGTCAGAAAGGTGCTAATATAATGTAACACCATATGATGTAATATATCTCTATGAGTGTTCTGACCCACATGCACGAGGTCCATAGGCCTACTTGCGAACATAAGAGAACATTTACATTTAAACATTTTCTCCTGTACAAAATGCATTGCAGACTTGATTTACTTGCATGTGACAGAACGCTAAATTGTAGCTGGTCCCATCAGATGACATGACATACTGTATGTTAACCCTATACAAATTCTTCATCAGCCTATCAAAGATCTGAGGTTTTATATTGACCAACCAATGGAATTTCTTAAAATAGGTCAAACCTGGCCACTAGAGGAACATTTAAAATCTACAAATTCAATGTTTACTTTTGTTCAATTGGTCTGTAACAAAATGGTGTGTGTCAACATTGCATTGATGCTTCTTTGACTAGGCTACTTGCTACTAATAGGAAGTGTTTGTCACGCCTTGGTCTTAGTATTTTGTGTTTTCTTTAGTTATTTGGTCAGGCCAGGGTGTGACATGGGTTTATTGTGTTGTCGTATTGGAGTTTTAGTAGGCATTGGGATTGTGGCTGAGTAGGGGTGTCTAGCATAGGCTTGGCTGCCTGAGGCGGTTCTCAATCAGAGTCAGGTGATTCTCGTTGTCTCTGATTGGGAACCATATTTAGGTAGCCTGGGTTTCACTGTGTGTTTGTGGGTGATTGTTCCTGTCTCGGTGTGTTAGTTGTCACTAGATAGGCTGTATAGGTTTTCACGTTCCGTTTCTTGTTTTTGTATTGTTCGTGTTTTTTTCTTTATTAAAGATGTATCGAACTAACCACGCTGCATTTTGGTCCGACTCTCCTTCGACGGAAGAAAGCCGTTACAGTGTTTTCCTACATTAAGACTGTCGATTCAAGTCCTATGGATTTGCGATAACCTTCTTTAAAATAACTGCAATACTGCCATCTGTAGGACGATAACTAGAGTGCAAACTACCATCCTACTTTTCGTACACTTTGTAATGCTCATCCTCCTCGTGCCAAATAAAGCATATGTGACAAAGCAGATGATTCTAAAAATGCAGACAAAACGTTGTAGGCCTACATTTAGGTGTACACGTCTATGTAATATAGCCTATGTAATAGCAGTCTGTTGTGTGCAATGCCAAAGAAATAGGTAGGGGAGAGGGGGGTAAGACTAACCATTTTTTACATTCAGCATCACTCCGTCAAGGGAAATATTATATTTTTTCTAAAAGCGATATCTATATATATTGCAGGATGTTGTGTATCGCTGGAAATAATCAGATTTCATGGAAACATTACAGTTTTGAAAACATAGCATATCCCCAAAAAGTGATCTATTGGCACAACTTACTCTGGGTACGGGGTAAATTGAGCCTAGGACAGGGTGAGTTGAGTCGCGTACAAATTTCTGTGCTGAATTCAATTTTAAATCAACCTTTTTAAAACCATGTCTGTCTTTATTTCCCAGACACAATTCAACACGACCACAATCACTTTTTGGTCTTTTAATCATTTTAAGCATATTTTAACACAGGATTAACAAAGGATTAACACCTAACAAAGACATTGTACTTTTTAAAAACACTTTTCACATTGGCCAGGCCCAGTTGTTACCTCATATCCCAGCGATAATGCCCTACATTACACCTGGGAAGAAAACACTTCAATTTGCTAAACTTGCCATTGGCTCAAACATTGGTTCACCTTACACCCTATTGCCATTGGCTCAACTTACCCCAAGGTAAATGTTTTAATATATTAACCAACATAGCTACAAGGATGAAACCCACGGCTGTAATGTTTATGTGATGACGCTTTATTTATTATTATGGTCTATGTAATGTGGTTTCTCCTAAACCCCTCTCTCTTACTGCAGTGCTCCATTGAACAGCTAATCTCATGAGCTGTACAGTAGAAAGGTTTTCCATAATTACTCCCCTGATTGTTGTAATTAGGGTTATTACAGTAATCATCATCATCATTTGCTGGGCAGATGCCCTTTCCCACTTAGTCCTCTCTCACAGTAGGCTCTTAACCTCACACTGTGGCTGAAAGCAGCCAAGGTGATGAGGTCCCAGATCAACGATATGAGAGAACATGGTTGGCCGCCCGTGGTCTGGTGGCGCTTCGTCAAGCCTCATCATGAAATGACCCTAATAGTATATCCATTATGTATCATTACCTGCATACAGCCACTTCTCATGATCGTCCATTAATTTACCACTCGATGAGGGGAAGTTCTGGCTGGCTAAGCAGCTGAGTGGCCGATGACTTGAGTTGACTGAAGGTTCATTGTTGGTTTAACTGAAAGTCGAACATCATCATAGACGCCTACAGGCTTTTACAACACCAAACCTTACCAACTGTAGTTACACTCGTTCTACCCTCTCCCCTCTCCTTCCTCCACCCAACCACACCATTCCCAAGAGAGAATACCTTGGCCGCCTACGAGCCTGCACGGTATCCAATTGACTGCTCTCATTTAAGTGGTGGCGAGGCAGTGTTGGGGGGATCAATATTTTCAGCCTGTGTGGGGCTGTGTGGGGCTGTGTGGGGCTGTGTGGGGCTATATGGGGCTATGTGGGGCTGTGTGGGGCTATGTGGGGCTGTGTGGGGCTGTGTGGGGCTATGTGGGGCTGTGTGGGGCTATGTGGGGCTGTGTGGGGCTGTGTGGGGCTGTGTGTGAGCTTTGGGGATTTAGTGCTGGGAGCAGTGCCGGGCCCCGTTAGGTGCATTCATCATCTGACACACATGGTCGGCTGGTCAGAGCTGAATGTCATGCTGTTAACACGCCTCACACACAGGCCTCCCTTAGCACCGACACTTACTCTCTGCATTTACATGTTGCCCACATTCATAGCCTACATTGTACCCATGAGCCCTGGAGCTGCAGTGGTGACCCATACATTACACACATCCAATCAATGTTGTCCAATCTTTGCTATGTTTCTGAATAGGTTATTAAAGTGTAATTGCTGTAGAGGAAATGGCTACTATTTCCGTTCTGGTTGGTCAACACCTGTCATTTTTGTTTTTACTATAAGTGACAGGGCAGTGTGGTACCCCGTCTCCATTCCTCCTAGTATTCCTTCCCTGTACTGTGCTATCAATCCTAGACAACCTATTCTCCATGGTGTTGTGGATTCTGATCTGATCAGGTACGTAGGTGCTGAGACAGAAGGTCAACCCCAGTTCTCTGAATTCCTTCACCTCACAAGTCAGCTTAACCAACAGGTCCAACTGTAATACAGAGGAATGAAATACAGCGAGAAGTCTGTCATACTCTTAAGTTGTCATGTTGCTCAAATTCTTCCCAGAAGGATAGAAAGGTCACTCCATAAAAAACCTGGCCTCAAAGCAGAAGTCTGGCGAAATGTGCAGTGAATGACAAGTGCCATGGCAGAAACAACATGGCCGTTTTCCTGTTGGCAGTGGCATTTCCTTTGAACTGTTTACCCTGAGGTAAAGCCACAACTTCTCTGATATCAGAGAACTCCCTTGAGTTGTATGGCTTAGAATATACTGATGTTTGACCTATATTGTCAGAGCAAAATAATCCTGCAGCAACAGGAGTTGAACATTTATTCTATAATGTTGCTTGATTGGTGGTTAGGCTATTAGCTGGCCAAAGGTAGACTACATGAAAAGCGCCATACGGTTAGTGTGGGTTTTCAGTGAATATATGTCAATCATAAAGCGGCGCAGGAAAATTCTCAGCAACAAAAGACTGATCAAATTGATCCTAAGTTCGTTTTTGGCAGGACCTTTTTTTCATTTTAAAAACTATTAGTGGAAAAACAAGTTCAGTTGGTTAATGTACTCTGCCATGGACCAATTTGCGCTTATTCATTTTCCTTTCTGTCTGTTAATGTGTCTGACCACTGCTGTTTCCTTCTTACCTCACATGTTCCAATAGCCATGACCTTTTCCCATCTAAATGCAAATGGAAGGGTCCTACACAAAGTGAAAACATAGCTGTTTCCCATTTATCTGTACACAATTGTAACCACAAGGCTTTTGTTTTCATGTTGCGAGGAAATGTTTTCTTCTGACTCTATGAATTTAAAGAGGTTTTGAAATTGTACTGGCTGTTCTGGAAACAGTGGGTATTAATATGTGTGTCATCAGAGTAATGGCAGTCATAATGTATCTGTTGTTATGGTGAGTGCCATTAGGTCAATGACCTCTGTCGATAGTACAGTACAGTAGATTCAAGCTCTCAGAAGAAGTGGAGGGGAAAAAAGAGTTGATAATGCTCCCCTATTGATTTGAATCATTAATGTGTAGTTAAGAACTTTTACATACCAATAGAATTATGCAAACTGCGGCAGTGGAAGAGCAAACGGAAAATTGACTGGAAGCTTTATTTAATGACAAAGGGATATACTATAGCATGTCTTGTCATCAATGCATTGCATTGGATAAAGATGTCGTTTCTTTATCTTGTTTCGTGTGTATTCCAAATGTGTGGCGTGTAAGACCTTGTGGGTGAGGTTGCAATTTGGGCAACTTCTTGCAAAAATCTCAGAGTAGCATTTAGTCTAGTTAATACAGGTGACAGGATAACAACGATGTGTAACTTAACCTGGGGGTCCATAGTGTTATATCTATGGGGTATATATGCTAATTTGATGTTGAAATGTTTAGGTTTATACATTTATTAGACTGTCAAACAAGTTGTATAATTCCATATATACAGTAGATGTGGGTTATAGTTCTCTGTCATTCTTTACAAACAGTTAATATATGTTTATACCTCAGCCATAAAAAAAACATAATACCAATATTACCAATTCACTCGAATTCATGAATATTGTTTAAATGAACATGTGAAAAAATTCCCCCAGACTCCATATTTACTAAACTGATGATTGTTTTGTACAATACACATGGGATGTGCTTTAATAATTCATTTGTAAACAAAAACATTTGCACAGGAACAGTCGTATACTGCTTGCTTTGAAGCTTTTTAAATGAGTCCTCCATTGTTTGTGCAACAAAGACACAAAGGAATTTTCATTCATACCACATTGACACATAAAAATACAAGCTTAATAAATGGCAAGGAATATTTGCAACAATAGTAAACAGTGCTTATACAGCAGATAGATCATGGGACGCAACAACTTAGCAGCACGTTAGTCTCAGAACCTACGGCAAAAACTGAGCTCTAGCCTCATGTGTGTGGGAAAAGCTTCTTGTGGACAAGATGATTGACTGACTAGAAAGTGAAACCGGAGCTCTGCGATGGGGTGGATGTATTTGAGCCAGATAGATGGTTGCTTAGAGACATGTCTGTAAGATTCCGGTGGTGTAACATCAGTAGAACACAGTGTTGCAGCTCCCACCATGTCAGGGCCATCAAATGTAATTTTTTCGTTGCTCAATTCTTTTGTTGCTCTGACATAGTTTTATAGCCATTTTTTGTTGTTTTAGCTATCACTGGAGCTTGACAAAGACTATGAAACTCCATATTGAGCTATCACGGTTTCTTTTGGTACTCTGGCCTTAAATTGAACCTCAAAAGAAATGACATTTTAGTTGCCATCCTCTCAATATCTTAGCTGATACTGGGGTTCGAAACTAGTGTAATAATTGCTCTTAATATTTCAAGTGCATCAATTTCTACTGTGTCTACATTGCATGTGAACATACAGTATAGTATAGCTAGTCATATAATGATATAAGCATATCATTTGCTAAGAAAAATTGCAATGTTAGCCTCTGTTGTAATGACACATTCTAAGCAAAATCAAGTCTTAAATATGGACACACTGCACAAGTTGTAACAATATTATGCAAGCTCCTAACATTTAAGGTAGTACACCAGTGACAATGTTTGAAATGGTCAATGACCAGCAAATGTATATAACAACATCTCTACAGTAAATGTCTATATACCCATTTCCATGACCCAGGATTTTACGATAATATTTGGACTTTCTTGTTAACTGAAGAGAAAGTTGAAAAGTAAAAACAACGACAAATCATGTACTTGATGTGTCTGTTACTCTATAGGTATAAGAGGACACAGTGGGAGTCCACAAGGAAGTCTGGATCAATTTCAAAATGTGGAAGACATTTTTCTTTGATCATATGAAATATTTTGTTCAATTCTAGTTTCTTAAGTTTTTTTGCTTAAAACAATCACTTCCTTTGCTTCTTTTCAAAGAACATTTAGTTAATTTAAGAATTTCATCCTTGTAAAATGTGTGCCCTATAAATTCTGAGGTATATTAGCGAAACTGATTCTGTCCTTCTGTGCTTCTATAGTGCTGGTAAATCATCCATGATAAAAAAAATGACATAAAAAGTTGGTTATGCATCAACATGTTAGACACAAGACATAAAAACACAAGCGTGATTGTACAATTAAGAACATGAGTATGGGGCTTCCACACAATAAGGCATTGCTTTAATGAAAACATCTGGACATAAAAATCACAGTTTTAATCCTTGCTTAGCTAGTGATTATATTGATGTCCTCTTTGTCGATTGTTTCAGGTACGTCAACACACCTGCAACAATGTAACAATTGTAAACACATAACAACAACTATTATTCTTCAACTCTGACGAATGGAGTCAAATATACGACAATACTGTATATCAAAATGAAAGCAGCTTTTCCTAACTCAAAACAAAATGGATGTCATCCACTTGGATTATATAGCGAGGGAATGAGTGCAGAAAATGAAGCTATTGAAAGAAGCATTCGTTTACATAGTCACCTGTGGAGTAGTGTGCCTACAGTCTAAAGCTGCTAATTAACAGTGGCATGAGGTTGATTCAACCCTAGCCATACACAATCATCCTACAAGCACAGTTACAAAAATATACACACATACGCACACACATTATTGTACATGTTTGTTAGTATCAAGTATTTGTTGAGGGGTTGGACTAATCTGAAATTGTGATCTTTAATTGTGAAAAGACTGTAGACTCTTGGGTAGAAACTCAACAATTCCACTTGTCCAGCTCTTCTCATTTAGTGTATAATTCTGCTAATATAGCCTATTTACAATCATTTATGCAATGGAAATTGCCACTATAGCCACTAATAAGCTGATATGTGCTGGCCGTTACCAAAAAACAAGAATAAATCAACAGAGAAAGAAACCCATTAATTGTGCTTTTTAACCAACAAATCCACTTCATCGTTGAAATGGGAACAATTTCGAGAGGCACCTCTTGAAGTTCTAACACCAGTTAAGTTCAATAAGAATTTCTAAAGCTATAACAAGGACTGAAAATACAAATAGTAAATATATGTATATATTTATAAAGTTGATCCAGTTCCTTTCCAATTCCACTTTTTAAAAAATATTGTCTTCTTACGGATAACCTCACATAAAGCATTCCTTATGTGTCAACATGCAAAGCCCTTATGTTGCCCTATAGAGAAAGTACAGATGTCTTTGTGGTTCTTGATTCTAGTTGTGATGATCCAAATCTGAATGAAACTGAGAGCTTGAGCTGAAAGCAAGAAGGGTTAGTTGTTGGCTACTTTGAAAAGAAGACCTAAGGTGAGGTTGCACACCTCTGGAAGTATCTGCTGTTTTCATCTGTTGACAGTCTGTTGACACAGGAATCCTTGGCCAGCCACCCTCTCTTTAAACAGTTACCTCGTTCTTACTGGCCGTGCGGTACTGGTTGTTGTGCTGGTGGCCTGGGATGTACTGTAGATGGTCCACCGTGTGTGTCCGTCGTGAGGCAAACTGCTGCCTCTTGTTGGTGGTCGGGTGGTTGACGGTGAGCGTGTTGTATGAGTCGTTGATGGTAGTGGGATGGGAGTGCATCTTTTGCATCTTAGCGTAGCGCTCACTGCGGTCTATGACAGGTGTGGTGGGCACAAAGTTGATGTCTACATGGGACATGGCCCGCGACATGGCCTTCTCCCGGAAGTTGGAGCGCCGCAGCGACAGCATCTTGTCCGGCGAGAGTAGGGGGTCCTGGGACTGGAGGCGGTCTGCGGAGAGCAGCTGCTCCTCTGAGAGAATGCGGCTGCCGTAGGAAGAGACACCCATGTTGTAGGCTGAGAGGCCGTAGCCATGGCGTGGGGTCCTCTCTGGGGACAGCACATGGTCCTGGGACATGGCCCTCTGGACACGGTGAGGCCGCTGACGGTGCTGCTGGTGGGGCTCTGTGTTCAGCTTCACCATGTGGGGCGGCTGAAGAATCTGCCGACCTGCCAAGTCTTGGTGTCGCTTCCGCATGTAGTACTCATCTATGTCCTTATCACCTGAGTGGGAAAGTAGGGAGGGGGAGGAGAGAGGGAGAAGGACAGGAGAAACATTACACTCTATATAAAGAATGATTCTATACCTCCTCCTGAGTGGATCAGCTCAGCAGTTCTACTACAATTCCCCTTTAATTATGATTGCATTTTCTGTCCTGCTTTCATAGGAGAAGGCAGGGGCTCTCTCGCATCACAATAATTCCACTCCTGTTCTGGTGTGGAAAGGACGACACACCTGCCGCGAGGCAAAACAATCAAACTGTCAGTGATGCGAGTGTTGCACTGCAGCGTAGCCAGTGGTTTGACTCTGCCAAAAGCAGAGGGGCTCTACAGCGAGTGCCAACACTCTCCTGATGTTAAAGTCATTACATCTGCATGAGGAAAGCGGCGGGCTCCTCTCAAATGACTTTTAAACAGGCTTTTAGACCGGCTGGGCCTGGAAACATCAGATTGATGGCACCCTGAAACTACTGTGACTAACTGTCATCTCTGGGGGTTACCTCAGCGGAAGCTAATTTCCCAAGGCCTCAGGAACACACAGAGGTGGTCTAAAAATGTCGGGACAAGACTGTGCTTGACTAAGATTTGGATGATAAGGATTTTGTTTTGGTATGGATATGTAAACCCTCCTCCTTAGATAGATGCCACGCCTGGATAGAGAAGATCACTTTTTTTTCCTCTCCATAAGGGATTTATTTTCCCCAGCATGCATCACTAATGAAGAAGACCTGGGTTAGGCTTCTGGCAATAGCGTTTTGTATTCTTCTCCAGGGGTCACTTTAGGTGTGACATTATGGTAAGAAATGTCAACAACACTGACCCAGAGGCTATAGCTTGCCCACAATAGACAGGACATGTCCCTTAGCTTCATTTAAGTTCCTCTCCGTTGCCAAGAGTTATAAGGATTAGGGTTCAGTTTATCCTAAGCCTATAGATCACAGATTTAGAATTGACATCATTGCATTGAAAATACTATGCCATGTTGAAATAGGGGTTGATTTCATGTTGTACTCAGAGACATTTCCACCAACTCTAGTTTTGACATTAGTTTTGACATTTCAAAATCAATTTAAATTGGACATTTTAACTGCTGTTAAAAATGTTAGGCCTTTTGTAAATAATTCACATAGGGCATTAGGCCACATTGTTAGTATGAAAGATGCAACTTTGTAACTCTTATCATGGCGAGCATGGAGTGTGACAGCTCACTAAACTAGGCAATCCATAGGCAGGTCAACCTTGTGTGTTTTGTGTCCATGCTCATGATGTTACAAAGAACAAATGTATTTCCTTCCTTTTTACTTTTATGTAAAAGAGATATATGCTGGATTCATTTCTTTGCCGCTTCGAATAAGACGTTGCACTTGAACTTGCATTCGATTTTGAGAGGGCACGGGGTCTCGAAGGTGAGGTGAAACCACAAACCTGCTAGCTGTGGCTAACTGACTAGGTATCCCCTTTCCCTTTCCTTACCCTTAATTCAACTGAAGTCTCCAGTCACCCAGATTCAATTCAATGTGGTGAGTATATTCATCTGTGGTAGCTATTGATCCCAATACGCCATCATCCGGCCCAGACGGAACAGTAATCACATAATGCACATAGACTTGTAGAAAAACTTGTGAAACATCAATTATAAAGGGATCTTTAGAGGGGATTAAGATAAGACGTGGTAAGAGAAAGGGGCCCACAATAATATCATTTAGCTTTTTGCTTGGCATGGGGATTAAAGGGGCTCTGTTGTTCTGACGAGTGTTCTAATGCCTTTTAAGTTGATTACAGAGGGAAGGAGAAGACCGAGCCAAATAAGATTCCTCCTGCCTCCTCCCCTTCCCTCCACCCGCTAGCTCCTTGGAGGGTCTGAGCAGGTTATTTTAGAGTCGTGTCCTCCATCTCCATCCCCGGCTCCCTGCAGTCCTGTCTGACGGACAGGGGAGAACGAAGGAGGAGGAGGGATCACACACAGACTACAGTATGTGCATTTAGAATCACAAATGAACCATATTCATTTGATTTTCTTCGTCATCTCTCCAGATGGTTTCATTAAAAAAGCAACTCATTATATACGTTTTTGGCGTTTTTCCAAAGCCTCTCTCCTTGCACAAAGCCACAGCATCTATCAGAGGTATGAGGGAACTCTCCTCTCAGAAGAGCTGTCACTGTACTCTAGGTAGGTAGAGAACTGAAATATTTCCTTTTCTGACCAATACTTTAGGGTTTATGGGTCCCAGCTCAAACTGTTTTTCATTTAATTGGATTCCTCTCTGTGATTTCAGTGTGTTGGATTATTTTATGGTCTTCTATCTACCCACTGGGCACAGACATCAATTCAACGTCTATTCCACGTTGGTTCAACGTAATTACATTGAATTGAGGAGGAATCAATGTTGATCCAGCCAGTGTGTGCCCAGTGGGTAATGTTTCTATTGAGCAGTCCTAGATGAAGAAGCAGTACAACACATTGCTGAGTATAGACAATTCAGATGTTATCAATGTTGTCCACGTCAAAGGTTTCGTCACATTGATTCTCTGTGTCCACACTGAGCATAACATACAAGCCTGCACTAGAATACCACACCCTACTTATTTTAATACAGCACTATTGAACATTCGAGCAGGAAGGAACTAATGCTTTTGCATGACACATGCAACGCAACCAACCACAGGATACCAGAGGAGGAGCATACTGTAGAGCATGCAGCTGTCATAGGGGATATGGAGAATGGTGAAAGTCAAGCCATCATGCAGAGGAAGTATAATGATAATAATCGGGCTGACCCAGATCTCATCTCAGAGACATTAGTCCCATCTTGTTGGCGTCTAGACTCATGTGGGTATGGAGATATGGCTGTTAATATGTCATTACCAGACATTAGCTACATGACACGGGCCACAGATGGAGCCAAATTACACGACAATTAGATGTCAGTCAATGGGTCGGTAGATGGGGACAATGGGGCTGAATCCAGTGACTTTAACATGTGCTTGTGCATTTCAAGAAACCCATCTCACACACAGAGATGTCTTCCTCTGGATTCAGCTCATAACCCCAATGACTTTGTGCTCATGACTTATGTTTGCATCCCTGTAATAGGCATCCATACAGGGTTACTATTGCATCACAGTACTTGAATGCAATGTGGTCTTCAACACAATGTGTTAAGATCAACCTTTTCTCCCCCCTGTGGACTGGCGGGGTCCAGGCAGGAGATCAAACAAACATGATGGTGTATGTAATGAAAGACCACCTACTTAATTTGTGGAGAGAGGAGTATTTACTTAAGTCAGCTTTGCTCATTGCCGCCAGTTCGTAGTTGGGAGGCAGGTGGGTGAGGTTCTGGAAGGAGCGTGAGAAGGACATGTCCAGGTCGTATGGCTCTGTCTGCGAGGTTAGGATGTTGTTCATGCGCTGGGGCTTCTCTGCAGTGGAGACAGGAGAGATTGATGCAGTGTAATCAGACTACAATCAGACAGCCGACAGTCTGGAGGAAGCCACAGAGAGGGGCGCGTACACAGGGGGTCTTCACTGGAGGAGACAGGGGGATACAGAGTGTGGGTGTGAGGAGGGTGTGTGGGTGCGGTGGGGGTATGTGGGTGAGGATAGATGAAGTGGGGACTGTTATGTTCGACTCTTCTAACCGGGATTTAACATGATTTGTTGTGTTTTTTTTTTTCAGAGTGCAATTCTGGTGTGCTAGGATTGGTTGCGACTGTAAGTGCACTCGCCACGCTAGCTGTCACTAGTATGCGTGGCACCATTGCGGGTGGCTATGCTGCCTGCCTGCTGTGGCCATGGTTATGTGGGACAAGTGGTCGTGGCGCAGGCAGCTGGAGCGTTAGCAGCGTTAGGGTGGGGCGTTACCAGTCCTCTGAGGTGCTGGTCAGCGGTGGCAGGTTAAAAATAGGGCTGGGTGACTACTGTGATAGAGAGGACAGGGACACACAACACCAAGGACCATGTGGAACAGAAGTGTGAGTGTGAGCAAGAAAATATGGGAGTAGAATGTGTATTTTGTGTAACAAAGGTCCGGTTCTGAAGCGTTACCACAGATCTTAATGAGACTCTACCATTGCAAACAGTGTGTTGCAGATAACCCAACAAAGAGAGATACTGGAGAGAGAGAGAGAGCAAAGCAGAGTGAGAAGGTAAGTGAGAGTTTGGTGTGTCAACCCTGGTTCATTCAGTCTGAACAAAAAGGAAGAGTGACCCCCCGCCTTGACCCCAGCAATATACAAGACGTCACTGTCACCAACTGTCAGAACAAGAGGTCGACATATACAATACGTAAAAGAGAAAGGGAATACACATGTACAGCAGGTGTATATGCGTATTACTTACCATGTCTCATTTGTCTGTGGGCTACATAACAAATCCAAGTAAGAGAAAATGGATCAGTACAATAACAAACATTATTCATAGTACGTATTAATAACCAAACCAATGTGTCTGACATTTTCTGTTTCAAATTAGTTGTTGAAAGTCTATGCTATTTATAATGATCGTACTAGTCAAATAAAGTAATCAGATTCCTATGTATTGTGGCCATTCTCAATAGTAATTCATAATCAGCTCTGGTTTGATCCACCTTGAAAGCTATCCTTTGGTGTCTGTGTTGGAGAGATCTATCTATTTATGGGTACTTTCAAAAGACCCTTTGCCTTTGAAAATGTTGGCCTCAAAACATACAATTGGAAAACTATGCTGCCATGAGGTTGGAGTCCACAGCTCCACTGATGTTGAAACAGACAGTGTAGCATGGTGTAGCGTTTCAGTGCAGACCTCTTAGCGTAAAAATATCAAAATATGAACTTTGTTCTTAGCCAATTATGTAGGATAGATGGAGAGGCATCTAGCAACGATGCACAAATAGCTTTTCTCTCTGAACTCATTCACTGCAGTGTTAGAGCTATGACCACTCAATCATTTCATGCTAAAAAGCACCTCTCTTTTCATAGAAAGTCTCATTTAGGAAAATAGATAAGGCACAATATAAGTAATTTACGTTTTTCAATAACTTGAGTAAGCCGTACAGATGCCATTATAATTCATTTTCCACAAGACCCCGTTTCATTTGCTATCCAAGCTATTCATTTCCCGTCAAGAAAAATGGTTTTGTCCTCGCTTGAATTTTTTTTAAAAGCATATTTGGACTTATTTTGAATTTAGTCAAAGTTCATGTGTCGTACTGGAGCTGATAAAACCATACATTCAGGAAATCAATATGACTTAATCTTCCCTCACCTTTATTGGGGTAAATGAAGACATCTTTGTAGCATAACCAAGAGCCACTGTGTGTTGTGTGGCAGTATAATCTCACACTTAAAAGGGCATGGTTAGTATCCATAATGTGCTTTCCATCTACCATATATCTCTACAGACGGTTAGTTACTATCTAAACATTTTTATTACTCATTGGAAAGAGTGAAATATTAGCAACCAACCACAGTCATATTATATATACTGTACTTATGTGAACATGCAAACCTTAAATATCCTTACCAATTTTAGGTGTGTGGGCCTGGGTAAGATCCAGGTGACTATGTTGATAATCATGTTGGTGGTTGCCTATTGGGAAAACAATGAAAAGGTTAGGGTTGGAAATCAAATGAAACATTACCATAGATTCACATTATGTGCATTTCATGTCAAATAAATGGCTGTTAATACATGACAATATTATCAACGTTTCCCTCATTTTTGTGATCATTGACTCTTTTAATGCAGGCTGACTGGACTCCACTGTGAATGATCACATAAACCTATGTCCCATTGACAGACATTTCAGTAAATTGTCTTTGCGTTACTAAATTCAAAGTAGGAGATCTGTCCAGAGATAGCAGTGGTGTGCTTTGATATCTGACTGATGATTAAAGTGGATTTTGTGCATCTTTACTCTACTACACAGTCACATTTTAAGGCAGGCATTTTGTGCATCTTTACTCTACTACACAGTCACATTTTAAGGCAGGCATTTTGTGCATCTTTACTCTACTACACAGTCACATTTTAAGGCAGGCATTTTGTGCATCTTTAGTCTACTACACAGTCACATTTTAAGGCAGGCATTTTGTGCATCTTTACTCTACTACACAGTCACATTTTAAGGTAGGCATTTTGTGCTATTCCCTTTTGAGCAACGAAGAATGAGGGAAGACAGATTTCATCAGAATCGTCAACTTCCTGACATCTGTGGGACTCCATGTCACGTGAGGGAGTGAATATGTTCCCTTTATTCGTTGAGGTCTATTTGGTCAATGTTGTTCACAGCTTCTCCTCTACTACAGCAGCAGATGCAGGACACTGTACCTTATTTGCATTTCAACAAACTCATTGATCATCCCATTAGAACCCTAAACACAAAAGAAACTCAAATAAAATGTGAACTCTTTCGAATGTTTAACGTGAAGTGACAGGAGAGCATCTCCGTGGCGTTAGAAAAACAGTTGCTTTCTTTCCGTTACTGTGACTTGCTAATGGAGAGTTGTGACAGTTACAAAAAAGATGTGTGGCAACACAAGCCTTCATTTCATCTTCTGGTTTCGGATAAGTAGCTGGAACTGCGCATAACATACATTTTGCAGGGAAAATTGCTTCCTGTTGGAGAGATTTATGTCAAAGCAATCAGCACAGTAGGGTATATAGTACCTTGTTAAACTGGATTTTACCACAGTTCTAAAGGAATAGCTTTTTAGAAACAATACAACGGAGTAGAACAACAACCAATAGACAACATCATCCAATTAAATGGCAATGTACCGGTATTCCAAATCCCAATATCCTTTACGAACATAAAACAAGATTTGTGCCCAATCTCCCTTCACACTATAGCTGTATTGCCCTGTTCAATCACCCTGTTTGATCAAGGGACCAATTACACGATCTTCAGATGGCTGAGCTAAACTAACCTGCTTTGAGCTTGCCAGGGGAAAAGTTTTACACAGAAAATAAGAGGTTTCCTGCTATCTACAAACTGTCTAACAATCAGGCCGTCCCCAAAAAACGTGTTGGAATACTTCAGGTTTCTAAAGGTTGTTCAAAAACTGATTGGAGTGACTGCTCCTATATCTGCCTTCCTGTTGTATTGGCTTTCCTTTGGCTTTTCATAAACGTTGGTAACATTCCATTTTTCTTATACAGTATGTGCATCCATTTTGTATTGCATCACCATTGATTATCTTCTCAGAGTGGATCTCCTAACGTTGCATGCCTTAAAAAGTTAAGCAAATGTGAACAACCGCAGATGATGATGTTTGCTGAAGAACACCTACATCCTGTCTGTTGTGTGTAAGGAGGTGGGAAGATGTCATGCCCCAGGACTCCCATATCCACCCACCACTATGTAAATGCATCAACTCATGAAACAGATGTACAGTAGAAAAGTCACATGACTCTCAGAAATTCAGAGGTGTCCAGTCATTTCATTCCAGTCTGTAACGTGTCCAGAAACAGGTACAGGAATGTTTGGATGAACAGCTGTACTGCCTGCAGGGCTCTGAATCATAAAAATAACAATGAATAGAACAGGCTTGGAACCTCTAAATCTGGCAATTTTACTGGTAAAATCCTGGCTACACTCGCAAAGACTGCCATGCCCACCCTATAATGCCATCATTGGCTTGAATGGGAAAGCCTGTTCTATTCATTCATATTTCTATGCTCTGGAGCCTGTCAGTGGAGGGGCTTTGTGAGAATTTGAAATAATGAATGCCATAAAACAGTATTGTTGGAGTTAGACTACAGCTGAAGTGCAGATATGTATATCTACTGTAATAGAGCTCATTTAGAATGGCTCTGGTGTGTGAAAGTCTTCATTCAGACGTGACAGGTCAATGCTTTACTTGATACCAACAATTGTTCGCATTTTACTCATTATGAGTCCACATTGTACTTTGTCATAACCCTCAAACCGATATCTCTGGTAATTATAATGAATAAACGTTATTACATAGGAACTACATACATACTACATATCGAATGGTTTAACATCACCTCAACATGTCAAACATGCTTGGTTGAACATAATGCAGGCATTTTGGGCACCACTGAGTGAAACCCTTCCAGGTTCCAGTGGCTGGACAAGACAGAGGGGACCCCACTGTTACCCAGATCCATTTTGAAAGCCTCACTCTGCCTCTGTCAGTGAAACCTGATGGACTGCCTGTAACGATGAGAGCCCACGCTGTGTCATTACCCTGGCCGTGTGTAAAGTGCCATGTGGGTCCTGCAGGGTGGCTGGCTGGGGCTCACCTCAACTCATCTCTCCCCCTTACACCCTGCTATGGTAGAGGGAGGGACAGGAGCCTGCTGGGGAAGATACACTGCAAGAACCTACCATCAACGCAGACAGGTTCTGCATGGATGTGGGCTTTGTATCGATATGCGGCAGGGTAGCCTAGTGGTTAGAGCGTTGGACTAGTAACCGAAAGGTTGCAAGTTCAAATCCCCATGCTGACAAGGTACAAATCTGTCGTTCTGCCCCTGAACAGGCAGTTAACCCACTGTTCCTAGGCCGTCATTGAAAATAAGAATTTGATCTTAACTGACTTGCCTAGTTAAATAAGTAAAATATGCGCTGTGACCAGAGGTTATATTGTGCACAATGCTTGCAGGATGTTTTTGGGGTGTGATTATGGTTTGCAGGCGCTGCTTTGTTGCAGTGTAGTTGTTGTGACAATTCTGAACAAGTGAATATCCCAGCTCTTCACAAATTCAGAAGAAATCCAGGACTTCTAATTGTTAAGTTCAAGATGACTAACTGAATCCCTGTGCTTCAAAGAAAGAATATTAGTCACTCTACAGACAAAACAACAATAAAGCTCGGAAGAGAAGACAAAACAATATTGTGAGAGTAAACCTCACGTCATGTGGCACACGTCATGAGGCACAATGAAAGATGACACTTTGAACAGGTTCCAAGGCATTCCTGGATACATCACTGTTGCTTTAAGAAACACTGAGCCACATGAGCTTCAACTAATGCTGGTCTATAACTGTATCTGCCCTACATTGACAAATCTTTAGGGGGTCAGGCCATTTTTCATCCAGCTCATCTGCCAATGCCATCACAGCGTCTGTTAGTTTTCTGCGTCACGTACTGCAAAGAGATCCCAGTGATACAACAATTGCATAGTGTAAAAAAGTAACAACCATATTGGGAGAGACATAAAACCAACAGTTACATGACATTAACCAAAAACATGTTGCAACTTTACCAAACCTCCTCCGGTGGCCTGAAGTTTGTTGATCTCGTGACTCGCTAACAAGGATAAGCACAGATTTATCTGATGTCTCCTTCAATTGGAAAGAAGTAACATCATTCAAAGCTGCCTTTATCCCTGCCTTAGCATCTTATCATCTTCTTGAACGATCCAAGTTGAATGGAACAGCAACACCTGGAATCACGTAGGAGTCATAGGAGAGAAGCATACAGTATCCACTTGCAAAATCATCACTCTATAGATTGGATATTTAACTAAAAAAACAAAAACAAACATTTAAAAAACTGCAATTATAATGGCTAAACAGACTCATATGATATGAATTGATGGGATTGGATCAGTTCTATGGAAAGGTTCTTTTCAAACTCTGAAAATAAATGCATGAAGCTCAAAGACACAGAATTTGCCATTGAGCTCTACGTATTAAGTGGTCATCCAGAACGGACCAAATGTTTTGCATACAGGAACATTTCTCCCACAACCTTCCCCAGATAAGATTAGAGGATAACAGACTAATGTCAGCCTTTTGCACACCCTCTCTAGATGTCTATACTAAAGAGCTCTCATATTCATTGAATAAGCCATATTCAAGAATGCTCAACAACCAAATTAATTTCATTTTCAGTGACGCTAATTAAAAATCAAAGGAGTCGGTTTTTCATGAAAGAGATGTAAAAATCCCACCGAATACAAATCAATTAATTTCCCTTTTAATTTCCCTTTCTTTATTTTTTTTGTTTGAATAATTACTTTCTAGGTTTTCCCGCAATTATATTTGTATTGTCAGCATAAGGCAATTGTTAATGGGGGAGGTGAGGAAACATTTTAATGAGGGAGAAATGCCAGGCTTTGTGAAGACACAACAAGCTGGAAAAATAACAACTGAAATGACTTTGCAATTATGAGCATGAGTTGACTGCAAAGGTATGGAATGCAAAGTGTAAACATTTACACGTTTCAGTTCAATTTGCTCTCATTTAGCTCTGCTAATTTTTTCCCACCCACATTTTGAAGAGACAAAGTCAGTTGTGTAGCTAAGGTAGACCGGTCAACAACCTTGAGCGTGAGTATTGAGATTTCTGAGCACCTCTACTGCAGCTTTGCGCTGTGAGGTCCATCTATTACAATGACAGATCAGTGTGTCTCTGACTCTGTGAGGCTCTGAAGCTCTCTGTATATCCTCCCTTCCCTCAGAGAGGCCAATGACAGCGGGTTGAGAGTGCTGGTCTAGCGTTCCACATGACGTCATCCCATTATGGGCCCCCGGGAATGAGGCTCTTTGATCCATTTCCATCGATTCTGTATCGCCTTCCCTAACGCCTCCTGACTATCTTAGGCTATCTTAGGCTCTTAATTCATGCTCTGGTGGCATACTGCTTCCAGTCAGCGGGAGGCTAAAGCCTTCCTCTCTCCTTCAGCCTAACCTTGTGACTCATGTACAGGAAATCCCATCTAACACTGAGCCCTGGACTGGAGGGAATCACATCTAACACTGAGCCCTGGACTGGAGGGAATCACATCTAATGCTGATCATTGGACTGGAGGGAATCACATCTAACACTGAGCCCTGGACTGGAGGGAATCACATCTAACACTGAGCCCTGGAATTGAGGGAATCACATCTGACACTGAGCCCTGGACTGGAGGGAATCACATCTAACACTGAGCCCTGGACTGGAGGGAATCACATCTAACACTGAGCCCTGGACTGGAGGGAATCACATCTAACACTGAGCCCTGGAATTGAGGGAATCACATCTAACGCTGATCATTGGACTGGAGGGATTCACATCTAACGCTGAGCATGGGACAGAATAGCTTTTAAACTGCACTTTAAGAGCAATGTGGAAGTTTTAGCCCCCTTAGTAAAAATAGTCTTCAATCACCTTGACACTCCACGATAAAGGATGGTGATATGCCATCAATGCCCAACCGTTTGACAATAACTTATAGAAACTTTTAGCAGGAAGCTTCGTGTTATTTTACTACTTTTTCAGGCAGTGAAAGATGACTTGGCTCAGTATCCCTTTGTTTATCAGTCGCTTCATCTCGCTTTTTTTTTTATCCCAGCCTTCTTTTCCTACCCAACCCAATTTCTTACCCAGCCCTCCTGCGAGTAACCAATCCTGCAACAATCAATCCACAAGATGAGTACACGAGGTGATTGTATCTATTTACATAAGGACTGTGATAGATACTAGTCCTACAGAGTTAAGCTTGTTTATCGTGGCCAAGTATCTGCATGAATTGTTTGCTGTTCGTCTTGTTATCCCGTCTTCAAAATATTTACCTCGTATCTCCCATCTAAAGTTCGCTAATGAAATGATCGCTCACAGCCCGCAAACATTTGGGGACGCTGATGACGCTAATTAATAGTCGTTGGACGCAGTGAGGCGCTACGTGTGACGTCTTGCACTGGATGACATTCGTCTCCTAGCGTTTATTAAGACACTCGTGATTAATGGTGTGCTGTCCTCTGATAGGGTGAGAGCCAGAGCTGCAGCCCCAGACTTCGAGTGATGGAGAGAAGGCCACACTTGAGCGCCGCTCGAGAAAATATGGACCACGTTGATTAGTCGCCTTTCCATGTGCTTTCGCCCATAATGATGAGCGCACTTCTACGTATCTCAGATTAACAGTGTCTGCAATCTGCACTCCAGCGCAGTTCTGCCCATATTAATTACAGATCCTGCACACTGGCAGGATTGGAGAGGCTTCTTGGGAAAGTGGTGGGTCTCCCTTTAATTAGCATACTAGGGAAATAATTGACGCCATATGCCTGTCCCCCATGCTACCGTAGCGGGTGGTGGCACAATGCGCCGCAGCTCGTCTGACATTCCACATCCCATGGTGAGGGTTGTGTCACCCTTCTATCCCCATGCTTTCTAAATGTACAACCACAGAAACTTGGCATCACGAGGCACTTATTAATGTGCATACATCAAGGTGATAACTATTGGCTACTGTCGGCTTGTAGAGGCGGCTCATTAATTGACTTGTTTGGTGGAGGAGTGTTTGTTTGGGTGTCCAGTGTTCTACCCAGTAACCCCTTCTCTGATGCTGTGTTGAGGAGTGACAACTAATTAAACAACAGCGGAGTAGCTCTGAGAAACACAGGCCTGGTACCTGTTCAAATATCTAACCACTCCTCTCCTCATAACAGTTCTTATAATCACATGATCTCCTTACCAATGGGGAGGCAGAGAGACCGAAAGGGAGAATCTGTTTCTCAAGATATGGTATTGATGAGATGGAGATGGAAGTGATTGAACCAGTGGTGGATTATATTTGAGGGAGAAACATTGATAGATGGCACTGGGAGATATTGATCGAACATAGATAAATGCAGTGATGTTTTTCACACCAGACTGGTAGGATACGAACTGATTCCATCCACATAGAACATTGTCACTGTAACATTGTCCTTTTTGTTTTCATAGTAGGACTGCATTAGTCTAAAATCTAACTAGCATAACATCAGAGAAGATTCTTAGGTTCTTAGGTTGAGGCTTATCTAAATGTATGCATGTTGAAGCCGAGATGTTGATGGACAGACAATATTTCAGAGGGAAACAGGAAAAGACAGGTCCTGCCAGATTGAGGGTGAGTTGAGGGATGGGGGTAAAAAATATTAGCTTTCATGAAATGGGAGAGCGTATCATGAGAACACTTTTATTCTGAAATGTGAAAGGTTCAATCAGAGAAGCTGAGATGAGAAAAGGGACAAGAGGAAATGAGGGAGATGAGGGATAGGAGAGAGAGAGAGGTTAGAGAAATGATGAGAAGGAGGGCGGAGTGCATGAAAGAGACTGATGTGGGTGGACGGCTGTGCATCGCAGCAGAGGAGAGTTTGACAGGATCAGAGAGGAGAGAGGTGAAGGGGATGAGGGCAGTCAGAAGAGAATCAGAAATATTTGTGGGCGGATAAGGGCAGCCAAGTCAATCAGCAATATAAGGGGACATTCATAGAGAAGCTAAAGACAATTTTGATTTATGGTGAGATGCCAGAAGGTGAATACATTGAGCATATGCTTGCTGTCTGCTAAGGGGGATGAAGAGAGGAGAGGATGAAATGTGATCTGATTGTGAAAGAAGCAGAAATACTCATGTCTACATGTCTCTGAATGGAGTAATCATACAAAAAAAAATCTGTGGAACCTTGTAATTTACTGTGGAACCTTGTAATTTACACAACCCTCTAGCTATAGTCATCTATATTATGCTTATGTCAGTTCACAAACAGAAGTTAATGTGATTGACGTCAATGATTAGCAGTCAGTCTCCATTATTGCTTTGCTCTGTTCTTGATCATATTACTTAAACATTGTCTGAAAAGGATCAATATTTCTAACAAGAAAACCCCAGAGAAGCCACATCTCTTTGTGAGTATCAGTGAATCGAGCATTCTCTGTTATGTTCTGCTCTAGTAATGGCATTTCTCTGATCACCACATCCCCCCTGCAACCTTTTTTTCTTCTTCAGGAGAGCCTGAGTCAGATACCTGATGTGGCGACTCAATGGGAAAATCAAAGAGCAAAGTGGCCCTAAAAGCATTTCTGAGAGGCTTTTTTCACCTCCAGATTGAGCCAGACATCCCATCACAAAAAAAATTCTGTGTGATGTTCTGTGTGATTGCGGCTATTTAAATAATGTTCTGTAATATACGTATAAAGGTACCTCTATGATGAGCGTAAGTTTGGGCGTTAAATTAAACTTGTAAATGTGGCGGTACACCATTTTCAGCAATGCCTATGAGCTACAACAAACCATGCTTACTCATCGCACATAATTATCTGCATCCCAGTCTCTACCTGAAAGGTACACGTTACTTACACTGGGAGACCCCAAAGTGCTCAGTAGCCCTTTCTACTCACAGCCCTTGTCATCCTTTATACGGGTTGAAAATGGCAGATTTTGTCATTAATAGGCGCTTTAATTGCAGTGGCTGTACAGTAAAATGATATACATGACATCAGAGCTCAGGTTCTCTGCTCATCTGGTTTTGACTGACAGCCATTAGGGATAGGGAAGGGGGATACCTAGTCAGTTGCACAACTTCCGCATTTAACCCAACCCCTAGGCATCAGAGAGTTGCAGGGGGCTGCCTTAATCGACATCATCAGCAACCGGGGATCAGCTGTTGTGGGGGTTAACTGCCTTGGTCAAGGGCAGAACGGCACATTTTGAATATTGTTGGCTCAGGGATTTGAACAAGCAACCGGTTACTATCCCACCACTCTAATCGCTAGGCTCCCTGCCGTCCCAAGTTATAAACTTGAGCACTGCGCACGACAAGTTCCCCATCCCTCCCGCCAGTGGCGATTTTAGAGTGTAAATCTTGGTGGTGCAAACCCCCCAAACATTTTTCTTTTGCATGCCAGCAAAGCCACCACACATCACAACACTAAACAATACATGAATTGTACTATAACGGTGACAAACAGTTCCCACAAACTGTTAGGGCCTACATAAAGCTGTCCCAACAGCAGTCCCAACACCGTACCACTGCTACACCTGCCTATCAACAGAGCCTTGTCTGGCACCAAAACAAATCATTCAACCTAATTTATTCTTTAAAAAAAACATTGCTGATATGGCTGACTTGCTTAAACAAATGTGGTTTCTACTGACAATTGAGATGTACAAACTATGGCATAAGGGGATAACGAGCAGATAAGAGGCAATCTGTAATTTCGATTGACATTAATGAGCAAGCTAGGACGGACGTAGACAAAATAACTATTTGTTCAGCAATTTTGAAATGTACAGCAACAGAATTCAGAACATGGGCCGTTCTTACAGTATTCTCCCTGTACACCAAGTCAGAACTGTAGGATAAACAAAGGGGGCATATAAGCAGAGAATGAAAGCTCTTACAATATTCAATGACTACGTTTCTCTAAAACAGGTTATAGGCTACTTGTGCACCACTAAGTCAGAACAATAGGCAAAATGATTAGGGTGAGGCACATGGACTACTAACAGCTTACTACACAACATACACTTATTATTACTTTCTTAGTTACAGTATACATATCTCCCTGGCATATTACATCATTTATGCAGCAGCATACAATACATTGTTGGACTCACCTTGTTGTGCTGTGCTCACTTGAACAGGAAGGTGGAGCGGCGGTCCTTCATGGTCAAATTTTGTAATCAAACTTTGTCATCAAAGTCTACGTTTTGTCTATAATTTCTCTCCATTATTTATCTTCATATGACAAGGATTAAAAGGGATTTGCCAGTAGATTGTCGACTTGATTCATGATGATGACCGCTAGGTAAGATTTTGAAAGTATCAGTCCAATCAAAGCTACTGTAGATATAACCTAATTTGACATAATTATTTCAACCAACCCCTACACATTTAATTGAAATGACGATGAAACAAAGTTGATTCAACCAGTGTGTGTGGGCAGTTACAAGGATGCTTGCTTCAGTTCCTCAATGGGAAAGCTAGGAGAGCACAGAAATGTACCTTATAGTTGAAGGCTCTTCCCTTGTCATAAAAGTGAGTTAGAATTATTCAGGAAATGTGGAGTTTGGAGAGGTGTGTGGGCACTTGGACCACCAGTTAGACCTCTCCCTCAAACCCTTGTAATTGTTTTTTTTTATGATCTTGCACCTACTCCAAAATGTCAATAAATGGTCTTATTATGTTACTGAATGTATCCAGAGAATTTTCAGATTTCGTTATTGACAAATGCTGTGAAAAGTATAGTTAATGTAAAACGCACATGAAATCAACAGTGTAACGTTTGAATTCAGTCTTGTGTCAGGTGAACTGTTGTGTCCTAACCTTTGGTCTGATCATTTCCCCATCATCTCCAAAGTGTTCTCTTTCAATTGCTACCATGGTCGTTGATATGCATTGTGTAGTTTTTCCTGTTAGAAACTTTTTAATTAGTCCATGTCCACATGGGCCAATTTCCACGAGTGTAAAGGGTTAACCACACATATAGAAGAAATTAAACAACAATTTGAGGGAACGGTTTGTTTTGAGCTGTGACGTGTTTAGGAAGGCATCAAACTGCAGGGTAATTGAAGTACTTGCTATCTCTACACTGCTCTGGTTGTCTTCCGTCTGAAGACTTCTGCTGTCAATATGCCTGCACAGGTCAAATGTTGCTCTTCTCTTTTATGTCTCTCTTTCTTTCCCTCTCTCTTTCCCTCTCTCTCTTCCTCCAGCCAGACACCTCAGCTCTTTAATTAGACAACAGGAAGAGATCATTTCACTGTGCCTTTTCAAGACTGCTTGTTTCAAGATGTCCCTGAAAAACCCATTTCCACTGAAAAGAGACCATGCTCAGCAAGGTAGTTTTCAGACTGTTTACAGAAAGTATAGGTCTGTAGCTAATATGTTTTGATCAGAGAGAGATAGAGGGTGCTGTAAATCTGTGTTAATATAAAATGACACCTCATCGAGCTGAGATGACTTAGAACACAGACTGTATGGGCTAAAATGGCTTGAGGGCATGGGGTTTTGGAGGCGAAAGCACCCCTATGACTATGAGTGGGATGATTTTACAGGGATTCCTCAAAGTCTCATATTTCCACCACACTCCTTTTTGCACATTTTGTGGTGTAAGGCACATCTATCCATTGGTTTTGTGGGTTTTGACTCCTCGGAGATGAATAGTCAACAGGCATAAAAGGACTATGATCTATCTGGTCATTCAATCTCATAGCTGTGCTGTCTGCTCCTGCCTTAGAACTCAGAAACCAACGTACTAAGGGGAACTTGGGGGAAAACAAAGAACTTCCTGTTGAGTCAGTCTTACACACAGCATGTCTCATAGGGTACAGAATACACCACTCCAAACACCAGAGTTTTAAATGACATAGCTGACACTCCACACCTGTCAGGACTTCCAAATAGTCAAAGAAGGCGATGTGAATCCAATTACAAAAGGTCTTCAGAAACGTTCCGGAAACGCTGATCATAAATGTGTTAGAGATAATGGGTCTTTAAGAACTGAACTGGCTGACACCGCCCTCTCTGCTGACGCCATTAAACATCTATTATCAGTCTCTCAGATTAGACAATCAACGGTGGATATGGAAATTCATCATTCACATCCCCGTTTGGGATATGTTATGAAAAGAAACGGGGAGCGGCTCATCATTCACAGAGGAGAGAGAGTTGAGCATGGAAACAGACACACATAACAGGGCTCAATGGGAGAGACCATTTCAAACAACGCCCTGCTAATGAAATGTTCTCATATGTAAGTCTGGTAAAGGCTATTCAAAATGACAGCAATATGGACCCGAGCAATATGGACCTGTGGCGTTTTGGAACCGGTGCCCCCGCACATGGACTCTGTACTGGTAGCCCCTGTATATAGTCTCGCTATTGTTATTTTACTGCTGCTCTTTAATGACTTGTTCCTTTTATTTCTTATTCGTATTTTTTAAACTGAATTGTTGGTTAGGGGCTTATAAGTAAGCATTTCACTGTACCTGTAGATTCGGCGCATGTGACTAATACAATTTGATTTGATTTGATTTTGAAATCACATTTGTCTGAAACTCATCAGAAGACAAAATGGTGCTATGTGAAATACTTGAACTGAAAGCCACTGCTGTGTTGGGTCATGACGATCATCAATTCACTTTTTCATCAGGATACTTAATATGCAAGGGCTTTCACCCAGATGACTCAGTATTCAACAACAAATGTGCACGTTTATCTACTTATTAAAGAAACTACCATCTAAAAGGGTTTCACAGCATCAAACATTTTTCTTCTGATTCGGGTTCAGTTATTGATGTATCATGCAGTTTTTGCAAGTCATTCAATTACTTTTCATACCATTAATCATACAAGCACTTCAACATTGCAAGACAATGTCGCCTTCCCAATCTCACTCTTGTAATACGCACTTCCTTTGATTTCTTTGTTTAGCAGACAGCAATATTATTGAGTAGAACAGAGAATCACTGACAGTGACAGCTCACTGGGCACAGATGTCTATACAGTGTCTAGTCCACGTTGGTTCAACGTTATTTCATTCAAAAGATGTGGAAACAACATTGATTCAACCAGTGTGTGCCCAGTGGGAGACCTTCTGTTTTGGTAGCAGTATTTGTAGCGTACAATTCACTGAGAGAAGACAGGTACATGGTGCCACAATATGTACAACGAGGCTGACTTTCTTACGCTGATTCCTTCAATCTGTAGGAGATGGATGATTCAGATGGAAGAAGAGGCTGAACTTAAGAAAGAGACAGACCGCCGTTAGAGGGCAAATAAACACGTCTGGGAAGTCTTAAAATACCCCTTTAACTAGGGCAGCCTGTGCAGCGCGAGGAGGCTTGGGGTCGATTTGCACTACCACTACCCGCATCGACCCGCAGTGCCAACAACCTGTCCACAGACCCAGCAACTTGATCTCACAAGCTCATTTCGAGATTTGTCTGGACCCAGGACAGCACTTACATAACACACAACACGTCTCAGGACCTTATGGTCCATAGAAAGGTGCAAAGGGAGTGGTGAGTGCCACTAGTCATGACTTTGGAACCCAAATACAAGTGAGCTGCCCCCAAAGCGACCAGGTAGAGCCAAAGATAAAGTCTGGCACTTCCATTTTAAAGTTTAGGTTGCCAACTAAGCAAGTTCTGTAATCAGGCCTCTAAACCCAGCTGATATAGTAGGGTGTTTAAAGATGCATGGGCTCCGCATTCACAGCCATCCATTTCATTGATGAGGTCTAGCAAGGGATTATGGATGCCCTGCATATTGTTAAAGTAAATTGGGACCTTTCAATTCGCCAGGCCTGTCCGCCTGGCCTGTCCACAATGCATAATGAATTCTAGTAATGAACGGGCGCTGTACAGGAGAATACAGTATAAATTGTAAAGTGTTGTGCTGTGCAGGATGCATTTGTCACAATTAGCCAATATTTTGTGACTGCCATAAGACAAATGTGTTCCTTTGGGAACAATGAAAGAGGACTGTTCTAATCTAATGTGAGTCATGCTTTCCCCAGCTCCAGGTAATGGCCTGGCATTACACTCCACAAAACTCTGTTGACTTGTCTTCCACACAGTGCCGGCCATGGGCTGGTCCTGGCCTCTTCTACATTACCTAAGATTCACAAAAACACCCACCCAATTCTTACCAGTCCTTTTCAAAGATCAACTAGGTCAAAATGATTCCGCTGGTAGGAGCATGGTGCTGGTAACACTAAGAAGATCAAGTTTAATATAAATATTCATTTAATGCGTTTACTTGTATAATACGTTTGTAAATATATAATAAAAACATTTGTTTACATCAGATCGAATTCACAGAGGGACTTATTTTAGGATAATTATTTGGCCACATAATAATAAGAACCTTCAAATGTAGAACATCTGGAGATCTCTCATATTCAGCGTTATTGAAACAAACAGGATGGTTGGCTGAATGATCTCTTGTGGCAGGCTATAAAAAGAACTGCTCTCAACCAATTGAAGAGTTTAATGGATTTGTGGTCCCTCAGTAACCAAACTTTGCCAAAAATTTACCCCTGTTCAGCCGATGCAACACAGCCAACGTGAATGTCAATTATCATCAGATCACTCTATCTTCCATTAAGACCTGGTAATGAGAATATGTTTCATGCAATAACCACTCCAGACAACGTAGTGTGCATTAAAATGTGTTCTGCATTCCCGACATGAAAAGCTAAACCTCTGCCTACTGAGCATCTGTCTTCCCTGGCAGCGTGGTGGGAAAACTCGATAATTTCTCCACCTCATTAAGCCTGTGGATCCCCTGGTTTCATTAGAATCCAGCCATTCCACACAGTATGTCAACAGGCTGGCTGCAGCTGTGAGAACATGTCTTGGAGCCTCTCGGCACACAACCCAGGCAGGACCAGAGGGATATTACCATGCATATTGAGTGTAAACTTCAGGTCCACACCCAACCCCAAGTACGGTATATCAAACATCAATCTATTGCAAAACAGTATGAAAACACAATTTCCTGGGCTGTGTTTCTATGGTAACCTCATATATGGTGACAGCCTGTGATAGAGGTGTTGAAATAAGAATGGCAGCTGCTGTGATAGTCTGCACCCTGAAAAACACACACCCACAGAAATAAATCAAAACATGTAATAAATTGTATGATCTCTATGCACACACCTAAATAAACAAGTTATGTCAATGTTGGTAATTGTTAGGTTTAAAACTTTCCTCAAAAACACATGAATCAGAAAGTTTGGTGGTAGTTCGAGTGGTAAAACAGAACAACTTTGAACAGTCTAAAACAATCCAATCTGAGGTAATTTCAAATAAAAATCTCCAATGAGGTGTCTAATCATAACTTAATTCGTTTCAGTGTTGAAACTAGGCCATGAGCAGCAACAAAGATCATATCATTTTCTCAAATGAACGCAGTCAGTGCAAAGGGCAATAAAGCTGAGACACACCTCTCCGCTCACTCTGAATAATGGGGTCAAGTGCCAGCACTCACTGTAGATTTCATTTCCTCTCCCTGATCTCGTTATCTGGCTTGGGCTTCATTGCGTCTTATTGTCAGTCTGCGTTTTTAAGCCTTTTCCTTGGCTAGGACATTTTAATTGTCTGTCTAGTCACTTCCACTGAGTACTGGCATTGCCAAGGCAAAATGTCAGACACCTATGCATCCCGATGAAGTCCTTTAAATCGTAATGTGTGTAATGGTATTCTAAATGGCTTTAATTTGCTAAAGACCAACACTGCTTTGATGTAACATGCAGTAATCAGTAAGTCTATACAATTTGAGGGAGTCTTTCTTGTTGTTAGTCTACTACTCGTTTCATATATAAAATGTTATGCATTTAAAATGCTAGGCAATATTCAAATGTTGTTTCTGCTTTCTTACATCCCAACATGGATGTGTAGAGCTGAACTGCATTATTTTGGTTATCATAAATAACGTTGACAAACTCCTGTGGGCAGATTAATCAAACCAGGGTGTGTACACATTTAATTAACTGTGCATGCAATGCCGTGCTCAGAGAAGAGATGCCCACACGGCTATACGACTACAGCACAGTGCCTCAATGCATACAACTTCAGAAGACGTGAACAGACAGATGCTAATGAAATTCTGTTCGCTCTGCCTGACTTTTTGGGCTAACAGCAAACTTTGGCCACAGTCTGAGGCCTTTTAAGGTTATGATATCAAGTCCAATAGAGAATGGTGATGTCTTCAAAGAGAAGACAATCATGTTAAAACCAGCAGAGCATAAGTGGTTTCGTCAGATGGGGTTGAATGTGATGTGTTGTGATACACTATTCTATGTAGGCCAGCCGGAGGTCTTTCTGTAATAAACTACACTCTCTCATGAGCAACCCTGGCTGTTTGTCAATGGTTATGATACACTATGATACACTATAGTAGGCCAGCCGGAGGTCTTTCTGTAATAAACTACACTCTCTCATGAGCAACCCTGGCTGTTTGTCAATGGTTATGATACACTATGATACACTATAGTAGGCCAGCCGGAGGTCTTTCTGTAATAAACTACACTCTCTCATGAGCAACCCTGGCTGTTTGTCAATGGTTATGATATTACAACAACGTTGCTGATCAAACTTTACGTTGTCACCGAGGACATCACTGCAATGGGATGCAGAACAAATGATCATAGGATCCCTGCCAACCATTTACGGCTAATTGCGAGAACTACTATGAAAAGTTCAACACTCCAGAACAAGTTCTGTAAATTATTTGGAATGCTGCATACTGTGTGTGTGTGTGTGTGTGTGTGTGTGTGTGTGTGTGTGTGTGTGTGTGTGTGAGTGTGTGTGTGTGTGTGTGTGTGTGTGTGTGTGTGTGTGTGTGTGTGTGTGTGTGTGAGAGAGAGTGTGTGTGTGTGTGTGTGTGTGAGAGAGAGTGTGTGTGTGTGTGTGTGTGTAGTTTTCACAAGTTTCCCCTCCCCACTCAGAACACTCCCAGACCACTCTTGGTAAGAAGTTATTTTTGTTTCTTTTTGACTTTTTGATTGAAAACAATCACATTAATGGACTTAATTTCTACCCAGAAATTATTTGATATTGAGATAAAAATGACTGCATTGGGCATTTAAGCTATAATACTGTAAATGTCATTTTTTGGAATGAATGTGAAAGTGATTCATGTTTGAGATCCCATTAGGAGACATGTTAAGGCATGGTCAACTGGATCAGGCCTCAGGTTGACTTTTCATCTGCTGACTGGAGCTAATGGATCAGATGAAATGACGATTAAGCTTTAGAAGTGGAGTAGGAGTGGGGTGATTGTCTTATGTACTGAGATGTTGAGATGACTGAAGAAAGATACTCTTATTCACTTCCCTCCACCACAATGAATAGCCCTTCCCATCATCTGATCATTCTCTGGTGCAAAATAGGGCTTATGATGATCACTTTTCGTCTAGCACGTCTGGCAATTGTCAATCTCCTGCTGTGTATGAAAGACTTTAAAGTGGTCATTGAGCACCACAAGTAACAAGATTTTGAAGTAAGTGGACCATACCTGGTATTCTGTGGAACACTTGGTGAAATAATGTTATGGAGATAGATGTGGTGAAGAGATGATTGGAGTCAGAGGGCATTGGAGAAGAGGAGAGAGGATTTGTTAGTTTGGCTCATGGAGATCCTTCAGCCTCGTAAAGCAGAAAACAGGAACTTTTGATACATATTTTTTTATATATGGCATTACCACACTGCACATATGACAAACACACAGACTTGTAAGTGGAAATCGGGCATCGTGCGCCGTAAGACCAGAGAGCTGTTGAGAGGATTATCTCCTCCCGAATATAACACAGCATTACGCTTTATGCAATGTATTTGAAATATTATCTCAGATGATGGAGTGCAGTAATCTGAGTGTTAATGGGAAAACCTCCCACTGAGGGTGACACATGATGGGGAATACATGAGAACTAAGTCTCCTTTACAGTACTCTTCTATGTATCAATGTTTAAATGTCATCTGGTTGATCTCAGGTCAGAGAGCATATCTATCCACAAGCTATAGTTACTGTGGTACATTGATATTTCTTGTTGTTAGGACTTCCGAGTGGCGAAAAGGTCTAAGGCACTGCATTGCAGTGCTTGAGGCATCCCTACAGACCCGGGTTTGATTCCAGGCTGTGTTGCAGCTGGCCGCGACCAGCAGACCCATGAGGCGGCACTCAATTGGCCCAGCATCGTCCGGGTTAGGGGATGGTTTAGCCGGCCGCGATCTCCTTGTCCCATCATGCTCTAGTGACTCCGTGTGACTTTGGTTGTACGGTGTTTCCTCTGACACATTGGTGCGTCTGGCTTCCAGGTTAAGTAAGCAGTGTGTCAAGAAGCAGTGCAGCTTGGCAGGATCATGTTTCGGAGGGCGCATGGCTCTCAACCTTTGTCTCTCCCGAGTTTGTACAGGAGCTACAACGATGGGACAAGACTCTAACTATCAATTGTTGTTTGAGTAATACAAGTGTGATGTCAAATCAAATGTGCACATGTCAATGAATGGTTTAAATGTTTAAGACCAAAACATAGCTGCAAAACATTTAAAGTTAGAGAAATTAAAGATCTGGGAGAAGTCTAGGGGGAAAGGGGAAATATCTAAGATATTCTCAGTGAACACCACTATTTTCTTCTGATATATTTTCCTAGCTTTTTTTTCAAAATTGGTAACAGTTGATACATTTTATTTGTAGATGCTGTAGCCCATGTCATTGATAAAGTGTCTTTTCATGAACCTTGCAATAGACTGCATCACAAACACCGTAGATGGCTGGAGCTGCATTCGTGCCTAGAATGAATCAGTCTGGTTTCAATTTTGAACTGACTGGCTGGTTTCTCAATGAAAAGCCTGACGCTTTCTTGTTCCCCTACAATCTGCCTTCCTCCATTTTCTTCTTCTTCGGGGTCCTATGAAGGATAGATTACAAATGATAAAAGTGGGTTTTGCATCCAATCTCCCCAACACAATGCCCAAGCACTTCTGTAATGAGGTCATTATTATGCATATCTCAGATATTTGGAGGAATGCGGCTTAAAAGCTTAGACGTTATAATTGATTAAGTAAAGCAGCCTCCATTTGCAACACAGATGGTTGTGTTCATGAAGGTCATAATATTTGAACGCCATATTCAAGAATTCTAATTAAATATCGCTATATTCTGAATGCTATACAGCGCATTTGTAAAGTATTCAGACCCCTTCAGTTTTTTGATTTGATTTGATTTCCACATTTTGTTACATTACAGCCTTATTCTTAAATGGATTAAATCGTTTTCCCCCCTTCCTCAATCTACACACACCCCATAATGACAAGGTTTTAAGAAATGTTTTCAAAAAATAATTTAAATAAAATGAAATCTTACATTCACATAAGTATTCAGACCCTTTACTCAGTACTTTGTTGAAGCACCTTGGGCATCGATTATAGCGTCTTCTTGGGTATGACATTACAAGCTTGGCACACCTGTATTTGGGGAATTTTCCCATTCTTCTCTGCAGATCCTCTCAAGTTCTGGTCAGATTGGATGGGGTGCGTCGCAGGACACACCTATTTTCAGGTCTGTCCAGAGATGTTCAATCAGGTTCAAGTCCGGGCTCTGGCTGGGCCACTCAAAGAGATATTCAGATACTTCTCCCGAAGCCACTCCTGCGCTGTCTTGGCTGTGTGTGTCCTGTTAGAAGGTGAACTTTTGCCCCAGTCTGAGGTCTTAAGTGCTTTGGAGCAGGTTTTCATCAAGGATCCCTCTGTACTTTGCTTCGTTCATCTTTCCCTCAATTCTGACTAGTCTCCCAGTCCCTGCCGCTGAAAAACATCCCCATAGCATGATGCTGCCACCACCATGTTTCACCGTAGGGAGGGTATTGACCAGGTGGTGAGCGGTGCCTGGTTTTCTCCAGACATGATGCTTGGCATTCAGGCCAAAGAGTTCAATTTTGATTTCATCAGACCAGAGAATCTTATTTCTCATGGTCTGAGAGTAACTTTTAGTTGCCTTTTGGAAAGATCCATGCGGGCTGTCATGTGCCTTTTACTTAGGAGCGTCTTCCGTCTGGCCACTTTACCGTAAAGGCCTGATTGGTGGTGTTGCAGAGATGGAAGTTCTCACATCTCCACAGAGGAACTCTGGAGCTCTGTCAGAGTGACCATCGGGTTCCTGATCACCTCCCCAACCAAGGCCTTTCTCCCCAGATTGCTCAGTTTGGCTGGGCAGCCAGCTCTAGGAATAGTCTTGGTGGTTCCAAACTTCTTCCATTCAAGAATTATGGAGGCCACTGTTTTCTTGGGGGCCTTCAATGCTGCAGACACAATCCTGTCTCTCAGCTCTATGGACAATTCCTTCGACATCATGGCTTTGGTTTTAGCTCTGACATGCACTGTCAACTGTGGGACCTTATATAGACAGGTGTATGTCTTTCCAAATCATATCCAATCAATTGAATTTACCACTGGTGGACTCCAATCAAATTGTATAAACATCTCAAGGATGATCAATGAAAACAGGATGTACCTGAGCTAAATTTCGAGTTTCTGTTTTCGCTTTGTCGTTATGGGGTATTGTGTGTAGATTGATTTAATTTTTTAAATACATTTTAGAATAAGGCTGTAACGTAAAAAAATGTGGAAAAAGTCAAGGGGTCCGAATGCACTGTATATAAATGAATGTCATGCTGCCTTTCCTTAGTCCTGGAAATGTAACACCAAGATGATATTCGACCAGCATCGCCTTGAGACATGAACATCATATGCCTAGTAAAGCAACTCATTCACTACCTTCCTGAACATTTTCCATAACAATGTATTCTGGAGAGGTATTAATATTTGATGTATGCACAAGACATTTTTGGAGGTAAAAATCTCTCCTTGACAAATGATCTGTGGTCAGTTTTGAACTGAAATACTGTTCAGATCAGGGAGAAGCAGTAAGGTTGTTAATCAGACTATTGAGGTAGAGGGGTATTTTACCACTCATTCTCCAGTCTAATGTCACAGCTTTTTTTATCACTGTGTAACGACAGATTTCCTCTTTGTCTGAAGAGGAGTAACAGGGATCGGACCAAAACGCAGCTTGGTAAGTGTCCATGTTTTAATAGTATAAACTGAACACGACAGAATACAAAATAACAAAGTGAATATAATAGAAACAGTCCCGTGTGGCACAAACACTGACACAGGAAACAAACACCCACAAACCAACAGTGAAACCCAGGCTACCTAAGTATGATTCTCAATCAAAGACAACTAACGACACCTGCCTCTGATTGAGAACCATACTAGGCCGAAACAGAAACCAAACTTAGAAAAACAAACATAGACTGCCCACCCCAACTCACGCCCTGACCATACTAAATAAAGACAAAACAAAGGAAATAAAGGTCAGAACGTGACACACTGTTGTTAGTTTGTCTTAATTATGTTGCAATTCCACTATACTTAGAGTTGTTAAAGGCTTGTCTCATTATATTTGCATTACCCTTTTTCATCAGGATGCTCTTACTTGCCAGGTTTGACAGTTTTCAACAAAATGTTACCCTTCAATGGTTTCAAAAGAGTTATTCTCTCCCCATAAGAATACCATTTTCGGTTCCAGGTGAAGGACATTTCTACACGCGAGAGTCACAATGGGTCTTATCAGCTTGGCAAAGACTGATAATCACCAGACCCTCGCCCACCCGCAAAGGGGGGGGGGGGGGGGGTGAAGGGAACGGTGGGGTTTTTGACACCTTCACACCTGGTCGTAAAATTTAAGCAGGAGAGAACTCTCTTTCTGTCTCTCTAGTAATTGGGATTGAGATGTCCTTAGTCTCCAGAAGACTTTTACTCGCCAAAACTTTACTCTCTGACATCCAAAAAGTGGAAAATGGAACAATAATTCTATCATAAAGAATGTGGGAAATGGTCAGTGGGGAGATGTAGAAAACTAATGTGATATTGCTTTTCATTTTGTGGTGTTATTAAAAACTGTATGGACCAAATACTGTAACTTTGAATGGATACCCCCTTTATATGTCAAGTTTCCATCCAATACGTTGTGCATAGGATATAACAAATGATAGTTGTGTTAAGATAGGAATGGGATTTTAGGAGTCATAAGGGATAACTTCTAATCATTTCCTTTGCACAGTAACTAGCCACTCCCCGAGTGAGGTCAGAAAAGCATGTCAATGTAATGGAACCACCCTTTTCGACCAGAGTGCTTAAAAGGACTGGCCAAGAACTAACATATCAGACCAGAAAGACGTGAGACCGTGGTCCAAACGTTTTAAATGGTTCGAATTTAACCTCAACATGAGGTGAAGAAGAAACTCACTAGACTAGACCAAGACGCCACCAGTCTGCAGCTGAGAATGTAAAGTGGTTTGGACCTTTGACTATCTACCTGAATAAGAGGAGAAGAAAATTCCCCTCTCAGACAATCACTGGTATGGCTGTGTAGCTGTTCTTAGGAAACAGCTCATTGGAGACCAGACAACTAAGAAGAAGGACATTTTGACCTCTGGTGGACAATCAGAACATGCACAAGTGGCCCACAGGAAAGGCTCACCAAACCAACATTCTTCCGAAGGAGGGCTCGTTTCGACAGAGAAATGGCGAACGGCATTCAACATGTAAATACGTTCATTACTTCTTATTCCAAATGGCCGGTGGTTCGTGTGCAAGGTGTATGATTAATGTGAGGACCGTCCTAGAATGTATCCATGATAAATGTCCCTTTTTCTCACTCTTTTGCCCACCTCCTCTCCATATATGTAACAAGCCATCATATCTTGTCAGTCCACTAGGGATCTTTGTCTCATGGAAGTGTGTATGTGTATTCTGTGTTATTATTTAGTTAGCTAGTAAATAAATATTTAAACCAATTTGTATAGTACTCAAGGCTGGGGCTTTTGCGTATCAAAGAAGGTTGCGACCGTTCAGAATTATGAGACTGATATGAGGTAATGATTAATAAATTACTGTTATCAATGTATAACTTATATATCTTCTAGAGTTTAATTCAGGATATGGTAACTTGTTTAACAACTTCTTCCGTGGTGCCCCAAATCCTAATGAGTTAATTGTTACATGATTCATTTAATCGGGTAACAGTTAAACATATTTAGTGGATTAAATAAATAACAGTCATCAGATGAATGAAGGTAAATTCATGACAGGTTCTACATGGAACCCAATAGTTTTAAAAAAACCTGGGACCAAAAGAGTTTTACCTGGAACCAAAAAGGGTTCTTCAAAGGGTTTTACTATGGGGACAGCCAAAAAAAACTTCCAGGTTCTAGATAGCTGTTATATTATTGTTCCTCTCACCATGTATCCTTGCTTTAAAGTCCTTTACACTGAGCTGATTCAGTGGATGTAAATATATACTTAGTGAAATCATGCTCTCAATTTTAGACACTTTTTGACCGAAGAGAGCCTTTTGTCACTTCTAAACTCTAAACCACAACCATCCACCTTAAGGATTTCAGTGCTGCTGCTGTGTGACTGGTGCAATTTGAACTCAGAGTAGGTTTCAGGGTAGTTATCTAATATGGGGCAGCAGAGATTGCATTGTATCCATGGGGCCTGCCAGGGACTGCATTTCTGGGACCCTTTGGAGGGACACAGACTGCTTAAAGCAAAGCACTTGTGATGGCCTACTCTCCGTATTGCATGCATCGGCAGTCTGTTTCAAGCCTCCATCCATCCCCTCTGTGTCGGGTGGGCAGACAATAAAAATACATTTTCCACTCAAATGTAACAGCCCCCTACAAATATTTATCAGTGTGTCCAGAAGCAAGCTGTACTGTAATTGAATTCTTGAGTCCACTGATAAAATTATATTATATCCCCAAAATGGTGAGCATGTGTTCAGCCGGTGTTCTTAACCTTCTGGTCCCCTGTGTAATCATTGATTTACTGGTTGAAAGTCCTACAACAATAATGTGGCTCTTTGAAAGATTATCATTGAGAGAATATTAATGATTGAAAAATATCTGACATGTTTAACACTACAGATTTTAACACAACTTTTTTCCCCAAAATGTTATCCCTCACAAGAGCCAAATGAAAATGCTGCAATGTCACCCAAGTCAACTGGTGCAGTAATCCAGCCATGTCCGTAGTCATCTTGGTGTGGAAAGAAACTGACCTGGGATGCATTGCCTCTGGGCTCTGTTGTTCCTTTGTCATGGGCTAATGTTTGCGTGGACACACACATGCCTCCTCAGGGTGAATACTAGTCTCTACCCCTCGGATCACAAGTTCAATTCATTTCACAGTTGGCAGCACCCACAGTCCTTTTGCTCAGCCTGTTGTCTGGGGCTGGAGAGATATGGAAGAATATGATGTGCCTCGAGCTGCAGTCTCTCTCCCCACGAAGACTCAACTCGCCCAGGGACAGATCTGGTCTGATAGAACCGCTGTGCTGCCTGCCTGCTTCCCTGCCTGCCCGCCTGCCCGCCCGCCTACCTGCCTGCACTCGCCTGCCTTCCTGCTTGCCTGTCTGCCACATATTACAAGTGTCCAGACACAGAGAAAAAAAATTCCAGACACCTGAAATGATAAGGATACAAGAGGAGATGAGAGTGTCCAGACACCTGAAAGGATAAGGATTACAAGAGGAGATGAGTGTCCAGACACCTGAAAGGATAAGGATACAAGAGGAGATGAGAGCGTCCAGACACCTGAAATGATAAGGATTACAAGAGGAGATGAGAGTGTCTAGACACCTGAAATGATAAGGATACAAGAGGAGATGAGAGTGCTAAATGCATCATTACTGCTGCATAAAGGCAAATTATTTATTTTCCTTTCCTATAAAAACATCTTAGATATTATTTAGTCATGTTTCTGTATTTTACTCTATATTATTGAACTCTATCACACCAAAAATATTCTGATATGTGATAATCTAAACCCAAGCCGATGCATAAGACTGTAATTTGATTTATAATTATAGTTGAAAGGTATTTGTTTTTGCCAGTAAATCATAGTTTGCCGTTGTAATCAACTTGGCTATATAAAAAGGCTATATAAAAAGATTTTGGTGTTAGAAAATGCCATTACTGATGGGCGGTGTCGACAGTTCATGAGAATGTGCACCACAATGATTTGTTTGAAGACAAATAGCTGCTATTATAAGATATGGCCTTCAAAGCCACTGTTCTCCATGGCCAGATTAATGGGACCAGCCTCTTGCCGATATCACACTGCAACATGATGAACGGGAAATTAGCATAAAAGACTCCTTGCATTCTATCTGGCACTCTTAATGAGCTTTAATAGAAAGTGTCCACACAGCACGAGGAAATGGTCCTGATTGATGTCTCACATTATTGGGGATTGCACCCCTCAGAAATCCAAAACCCTTGTCTTCTGCCTGGTTCTCCTGCCCTCTCTCCCTATCTCTATCCTTCTCCTTCTCTCTCCATCTCTCTCTACCTCTCTCTCATTCTCTCTGTCAGTACTGCCTGCTGCTGAAGCCTGGTTCCTTCTTTTCCAGGACAACACCCAAGGGACAGCCTACTGATAACAGGCCTGTCATACCGGCCCACTCTCGGCTCTCACACCTCTATTTTATTCAATAACACAGTTCTGAAGTCAACCCGCGTTTTCCTTCATGCCACAAATATTAGATTTTTCATTTCCCTAAGCAACAACTCCCTTCATCAGGGTGTCTTCAATGTGAACAACACAGAGCTGTGTTTCTGAATGGGTTATGGATTTGTTTAGGATGTCAATACTATGTTCGTGTTACAGGTCTGGGAGAGAGTAAACACGCTGTGCTTCCCTGAATGAGTGAACACTACAGGATACAGCACAGGATAGAGAGGATATACACTGAGTACAAAACATCAGGAACTCCTGCTCTTTCCATGACATAGACTGACCAGGTGAATCCAGGTGAAAGATATGATCCCTTATTGATGTCACTTTTTAAATCTCGTTCAATCAGTGTAGATGAAGGGGAGGAGACAGGTTAAAGAAGGATTTTTAAGCCTCAAGACAATTGAGACATTGATTGTGTATGTGTGCCATTCAGAGGGTGAATGGGTAAGACAAAATATTGAAGTGCCTTTGAAAGGGGTATGGTAGTAGGTGCCCAGCGCACAGGTTTGAGTGTGCCAAGAACTGCAACGCTGCTGGGTTTTTCACGCTCAACAGTTTCTCATGTGTATCAAGAATGGTCCACCACCCAAAGGACATCCAGCCAACTTGACACAACTGTGGGAAGTATTAGAGTCAACATGGGCCTGCATCCCTGTGGTATGCTTTCGACCCATTATAGTGTCCATGCCCGACGAATTGAGTCTGTTCTGAGAGCAAAAGGGGCTGCAAATCAATATTGGGAAGGTGTTCCTAACGTTTTGAACACTCAGTGTGTATATATATATATATGTGTGTATGGGCCTGTCCTTCTTCTTCTCGTCACACTAAATCTACTCTGAGGTGTTGCCTAATGAAGCAGCCAGCGGAGAGTGTGTGATGACTATGCATCAGCCGCAATTGTGATTTTGGGACGCCATTCCCACCGAGCTGCAATTACCAGCCATTTGTGGCTGGAATGAGAGCTTGTCGCTTGCAGCTCAATGTTCCACCACCACCATTATGCCGAAAAGCTAGAGGATTTGATGTGCATAACAAAACACACATCTCATTGCTCGTTCTCCACCCTACTGGGCACTGATTTGCACTCACTGCAGTTTTCTCTCTCTCTGATGAGCTGATTGTGGATATTCCTGTGTGTTTGTGTTTGTGCGTGTGTGTTTGCGTGCACCTGTGTCTCTATTTATGAGTAAATACATTCTGAAAAATGTAGACACTCCATTGGCTTTCCACATTAGCTAAGACATTGTACACATCACAGCCAACAAACCACCAAATACACAGCCCCGCCTGGGCTTCTTGCAGCGTTTTGGCATTTGGGTGTCAGATGGTTTGTATCTCTCAGCCATTTGCTCCATTTGTGTCAGCTTTGGTCCAGATATGAATGAGCTAGCCCTTCAACGTAATGGCAGAACCTCCCTTTACAGAACAACAGCCTTTCTTCAATAGCAGCACTGAGTGTCTGGGCCACATACAGTACTGTAGCTGTCCTGCTATGCATGCTAGATCTGCTCTCCCTGGTATTAGTATTCAGACAGGTGTGGTATGGTCACTGCTGCTCTTCTGGTGTTGGCTAGCTCGTTGGCGTCATGCTGACAGAAGACATTCCATGTCCACCACTGCCCTGTGCTGCTCTCTCCTCATAATAGATATTGACAGGTGGAGTGCAGATAACACTAATCTCCATCCTAACATGATTGGATATGTCATAGAGGGATTTTTCATCATTATAGCATTCAATTCACAACTTTGTCGGCCCGCTAATAGCATTTCATGCTAGCATACGCCGTGCCCTGTAGCTGAATGGCTGTGTAATTGTCACCCTTCCTCTCTTCTCTGGTTCCTCGTGCTCCAGCCCGGCAGGTAATAAGCCCTGCCAGTGGTCTTATACTTCATCTTTACTTCAACCCCCAAGATGAAGGCTGCGTGGTCCCCTCATCTCTCGCTAGTGTCCGACTGTTTCCCTGTTTACATCAAAAATGCTGTTTTATACCTTGCCATCAAAATGCACAGTTGATGAATAATGCATGTCTCTTATTAATGACCTTTAGAGTATGCAACCCTAATGCAGATAGAGACAGCATTATATCCCTGCCCTAATAAAAGGCTGTGTATCTATATACAATATATAGATGTAAATTAATCCTTCAAATAACCCGCCTGACATTGTCTTTAATATGGTGTGATGTTTCCAACTGTGTGAGCAAACTAATGAAATAAAAAGCTATGCTGGGAAGACAGGGGGAATGTTTTACATTTTAGCAGATGCTCTTATCCAGAGTGACTTACAGGAGCAATTAGGGTTAAGGGCCTTGCTCAAGGGCACATCGACAGATTTTTCACCTACTCGGCTCAGAGATTTGACCCAGCGACCTTTCAGGTACTGGCCCAACGGAGTGTCTCCCGACCCCTCCTGTCTCAGCCTCCAGTATTTATGCTGCAGTAGTTTGTGTCGGGGGCTAGGGTCAGTCTGTTATATCTGGAGTATTTCTCCTGTCTTTTCTGGTGTCCTGTGTGAATTTAAGTATATATATATATTTTCTCTCTCTCTCTCTCTCTCTCTCTCTCTCTCTCTCTCTCGACCCTAGGACCCTAGGAGCCTAGGACCGTGCCTCAGGACTACCTGGCCTGATGACTCCTTGCTGTCCTCCTTGCTGTCCCCTCCTTGCTGTCTCCATTATGAATGGAATGCTATGTAAAGGATAGAATGAATAGGAGTCTCTTAAACCTGAGGAGAACTATAATAAGGCATACTAGCCTCCCAAGGACTTTTACCTGCATCACACTTAACATGTGCTTTAATGTGGGAGATCACAAATACAAATTCCCTACAAAAGGCTGTACAGTTATGTTTGTATTGCTGTGCAAGTTGGTGTATCATTTTCACAAAGCACATTCACACAACATGATACAAATGTGAAAATAATTTAACTGAATAGTAAACACTGTCATACACACTGAATCCTAACTCAAGCTCAACAGGCACATGGGAATTCAAGGGGGCTCTGCGATTCTTTTCTGAAGTGGTACATTCTCAAGAATAAATGCACCAACTCCTGATATGGAGATGGGAGAAAGATAATAATTTTTCCAATTTGATATAAAGACACTTTAAAGACACTAAGTAAGCAATGAATTAATGCATATCTATCTGTTTCCATGCCAATTCATAATGCAGAGTACCATCAAAACTCAGATGGCATCAATATGCATATTGCTCTTGCACGCGCACACACGCGCACACACACACCATACATGCTGATCCATCTCCGGCCCTTCAAATGTGATTTCACTGGACAAACACACACAACAGCAGTGCATAATGCATGAAATGACCATGGATCACTAGAGGTGATGTGAGGGTATCAGTGTGTTTATCAGTAAGATAAAGAAAGATGAATTTGTTCTTAACTGACTTGCCTAGTTAAATAAATGTAAAATTAAACTAATAGAATAAATAATACAAATCAGAAGGCTAGTGGATAGAGAGCTGAGCCCCAGCCCACAGCTACCCAGCCCACAGCCACCCAGCCCACAGCTACCCAGCCCACAGCCACCCAGCCCACAGCTACCCAGCCCACAGCCACCCAGCCCACAGCTACCCAGCCCACAGCCACCCAGCCAACAGCCACCCAGCCCACAGCCACCCAGCCCACAGCTACCCAGCCCACAGCCACCCAGCCCACAGCCACCCAGCCCACAGCCACCCAGCCCACAGCCACCCAGCCCACAGCTACCCAGCCCACAGCCACCCAGCCCACAGCCACCCAGCCCACAGCCACCCAGCCCACAGCGACCCAGCCCACAGCCACCCAGCCAGCCCACAGCTACCAGCCACCCAGCCCACAGCCACCCACCCACAGCAGCCCACAGCCACCCAGCCCACAGCTACCCAGCCCACAGCCACCCAGCCCACAGCCACCCAGCCCACAGCCACCCAGCCCACAGCCACCCAGCACAGCCACCCAGCCCACAGCTACCCAGCCCACAGACACCCAGCCCACAGCCACCCAGCCCACAGCTACCCAGCCCACAGCCACCAAGCCCACAGCCACCCAGCCCACAGCTACCCAGCCCACAGCCACCCAGCCCACAGCCACCCAGCCCACAGCTACCCAGCCCACAGCCACCCAGCCCACAGCTACCCAGCCCACCCACAGCCACCCAGCCCACAGCTACCCAGCCCACAGCCACCCAGCCCACAGCTACCCAGCCCACAGCCACCCAGCCCACAGCCACCCAGCCCACAGCCACCCAGCCCACAGACACCCAGCCCACAGCTACCCAGCCCACAGCCACCCAGCCCACAGCCACCCAGCCCACAGCTACCCAGCCCACAGCCACCCAGCCCACAGCCACCCAGCCCACAGCTACCCAGCCCACAGCCACCCAGCCCACAGCCACCCAGCCCACAGCCACCCAGCCCACAGCTACCCAGCCCATAGCCACCCAGCCCACAGCCACCCAGCCCACAGCCACCCAGCCCACAGCTACCCAGCCCACAGCCACCCAGCCCACAGCCACCCAGCCCACAGCCACCCAGCCCACTATTAAAGGCATGTGGGACTAAGAGAGCATGAGACTCATGAAGCCAACCTAATCACTTCCTTTAGCCTGCTTCTTTAATAGACAGGCTGAATAAGGATTATAATCTATTCATATTGTGCATTTGACTGTTCCAGATTCCTACAGCACAGAGCAGAGACTGCTCAGAGACATGCTCATCAGGAGAGAGAAGGAAAACACAGCTTGTGCCAATGTGGCTCTTGCTGAGAACAGAAAGGAACGAGGTCAGTGAGAGCAGTGTCACTCGATAGCCTTTATGGGTTTGTGAACTATTCACAAGCATCTTTTATACATCTGAATTCATCTATGATTTACTTTCACCATGCTGAATTGATTGACTGATTGATTTTGGATTACGATCGAAAATAATGTCAAGATTATCTAAACTACCAGTTGCAAACAATTTGTTCACATTTCCATATCTAACGCAACATTTGGCATGCTATGACACAAACTGTTATGTCACAACAGACATGACCTTAACAAGAAGCACTTTAGATGTCTTGCAAGAGCCCCAACTCTGAATAGTGCCCTGGTTCTTAAAATAAAAATGGATTGCGCCTCTTTCCAAAGACAGGCAACAAAGAGAATATTCTCCCATCAACTATATCACCATGAATAAATCCTTTAGAATTTCTTCCTGTATTTTTTTAGACAGAAAACTCACAATAGTGGGGAGAGAGTCGTATGTGTGTGAAGGTAGAGAGTTCTGTGCCTCCGTCACAATGGCCCACTATTATTGGATTCCAGTCCGTCTTGGTGCTCAGGCCTGTCCATTAGGATCTAGCTGGCAGGGCCATGTGTGGCATGCCTCTCCTCCTCCCCTGGCTGTCACACAGCCGAAGACACAGTGAAGTGGTCACAGTAGACTGGTCAGGAGGGGCGATGGACGGCTGGGGGGCTCACGCTACTGGGAGGTTACTCAGGGGTCAAGCTTTTAACACCCTCCCAGTCTGGAGTGAACAGTAGAGGTCACAGCTAAGACACTCTGCCCAGCCATTTCCTTTTCCACTTGTCTTACTCCTCTGCACTGGGTCTTTGACTGTCCCTCTTAGTGATATAGTGGGGCAGCAGGTAGCCTAGCGGTTAGAGAGTTGGGCCAGTAACCGAAAGGTTGCTAGATCGAATCCCTGAGCTGCCAAGGTAAAAAACATGTTGTTCTGCCCCTGAACAAGGCAGTTAACCCACTGTTCCCAGGCCGTCTTTGTAAATAAGAATTTGTTCATAAATGACTTTTCTAGTTAAATAAAAATATACTGTATACAGTCTCCTCTTCAGTACCCCTCCTTTCTGGGATATCACTTAGCTGAAATGTCTGCCTTTAGACCTGAGACTTGGAGAGATCCCCATAATGGAGGTTGTCATGCAGGTGACACCTGCTTGGTGTACTTGACCTCTCCTACCAATGTGGAGCCTCAGGGATTAGAGAAAAAGGGAGTGGGAGGGCTGCAGCACTGTGTGTCCCTATGAGACAAGGTCACCTTAAATGGATTGGGATGAGAAGAAACCAATTCCCCCTGGGACAAAATCAGGGAGCAACTTGTGAAAAAATAATGAAGCAGGATGCACATCAGTGGATGTCACAGCCAGAGGGGTGAGGGTGAAGGGGGGGACATAAACAATCCTTAAGACAAGGGTAATGTTTGTTCACTTGATATCTGAAATTGGCACGATGGACAAAGGATAATTTTTTTGACCTCAAAAACAGTTAGGTTTTGTGAAAGGAGGTACTTCTGAAGGAAAAAGGCCTGGGGTTCAGAATGACGAAATTACATTTGAAACAATATTATGAAATAGTCGACCCACATTAGTCTACGCCCACTGGCAATGACCTCACATTATTGTCTTAAGTCAGTTACGACAAACAGATTAGCATTTATTACATTCGTAACACAACTTAGCTTTGGCAAGATTTGTATTTTCACAACCAATTACTCATTTGCAAGGTTAATGTCTCATTTGAGGACAAATAATTTCTAACTCTGATTTATGGCTGTTCCACTCCAACATACCTCTAATCTGTCAAACATCTTGGATAGTTTTATTGTAACAATAAGATTCTCTCTCTCAAATTCTCCAACAACCTCGCAATGACCTCCAAACAATGCAGGAAGAACCTCACCCCTCAAACTCCTCCAAATGGAGATTCTTATATCAGCTGGCAGAGATATCTTCACCAGCTTCAAAAACACATTTGATCAATTCAATGTTTGTCATTTAGATGAATGAAGTGGAATCTCCTGAAGCATTTCCTGTTTGGCAGCGGCTTGGCCTTTAGCTGTGTCTAATACATCTGTTGTGGTCCACAGTGGCTTAAGGGACACGTCTGCCTGGCCAATCCATCATGGAAGAGTGGAGATGGATAGACATTGCCAATTCAAACCACTCACTGATATAATTTATAAATCACACTCACTGCACAAGCCTTTCAACAGACACTTCACTAGCCAGCCACATAAACGATCTACCGTGAGCTATATGAGCTTGCTACTGAACGTTAGCCTGCAGTCCTATAGTGTCTGTATGAGTAGAGTGTACGCCCCCACAGAGAACTAAAGGATTTTGCTCAATACAATTTGAGGTCATTCCTATTGTGCTAAGCAGTTGTTTTTCTTGGAACTATCTTGATTGTAGACTCCGTTATATCTCCCTATTAGCATATGGATATTCATTAATACATATTTACAGTTCCACGTGAATGCATGGGGAAAAGATCCAGAATATCATAACACACACTTGAAAGGAATTTAGGGACTGAAGAGAGATGCTAGAGATACAGTATGGTGTATTGTAGCAGGGTTACAGTATGGTGTATTATAGCAGGGTTACAGTATGGTGTATTGTAGCAGGGTTACAGTATGGTGTATTGTAGCAGGGTTACAGTATGGTGTATTGTAGCAGGGTTACAGTATGGTGTATTGTAGCAGGGTTACAGTATGGTGTATTGTATCAGGGTTACAGTATGGTGTATTGTAGCAGGGTTACAGTATGGTGTATTATAGCAGGGTTACAGTATGGTGTATTGTAGCAGGGTTACAGTATGGTGTATTGTAGCAGGATTACAGTATGCTGTATTGTAGCAGGGTTACAGTATGGTGTATTGTATCAGGGTTACAGTATGGTGTATTGTAGCAGGATTACAGTATGATGTATTGTAGCAAGGTAACAGTATGATGTATTGTAACATGGTAACAGTATGATGTATTGTAACATGGTAACAGTATGATGTATTGTAGCAGGATTACAGTATGGTGTATTGTAGCAGGGTTACAGTATGATGTATTGTAGCAGGGTTACAGTATGGTGTATTGTAGCAGGATTACAGTATGGTGTATTGTAGCAGGGTTACAGTATGATGTATTGTAGCAGGGTTACAGTATGGTGTATTGTAGCAGGGTTACAGTATGGTGTATTGTAGCAGGGTTACAGTATGATGTATTGTAACAGGGTTACAGTATGGTGTATTGTAGCAGGGTTACAGTATGATGTATTGTAACAGGGTTACAGTATGGTGTATTGTAGCAGGGTTACAGTATGGTGTATTGTAGCAGGGTTACAGTATGATGTATTGTAACAGGGTTACAGTATGGTGTATTGTAGCAGGGTTACAGTATGATGTATTGTAACAGGGTTACAGTATGGTGTATTGTAGCAGGGTTACAGTATGGTGTATTGTAGCAGGGTTACAGTATGGTGTATTGTAGCAGGGTTACAGTATGATGTATTGTAACATGGTTACAGTATGATGTATTGTATCAGGGTTACAGTATGATGTATTGTAACAGGGTTACAGTATGGTGTATTGTAGCAGGGTTACAGTATGGTGTATTGTAGCAGGGTTACAGTATGGTGTATTGTAGCAGGGTTACAGTATGATGTATTGTAGCAGGATTACAGTATGGTGTATTGTAGCAGGACTACAGTATGATGTATTGTAGCAGGGTTACAGTATGGTGTATTGTAACAGGGTTACAGTATGGTGTATTGTAGCAGGGTTACAGTATGGTGTATTGTAGCAGGGTTACAGTATGGTGTATTGTAGCAGGGTTACAGTATGGTGTATTGTAGCAGGGTTACAGTATAGTGTATTGTAGCAGGGTTACAGTATAGTGTATTGTAGCAGGGTTACAGTATGGTGTATTGTAGCAGGGTTACAGTATAGTGTATTGTAGCAGGGTTACAGTATGGTGTATTGTAGCAGGGTTACAGTATAGTGTATTGTAGCAGGATTACAGTATGGTGTATTGTAGCAGGGTTACAGTATGGTGTATTGTAGCAGGATTACAGTATGGTGTATTGTATCAGGGTTACAGTATGGTGTATTGTAGCAGGGTTACAGTATGATGTATTGTAGCAGGATTACAGTATGATGTATTGTAACAGGGTTACAGTATGGTGTATTGTAGCAGGGTTACAGTATGGTGTATTGTAGCAGGATTACAGTATGGTGTATTGTATCAGGGTTACAGTATGGTGTATTGTATCAGGGTTACAGTATGGTGTATTGTATCAGGGTTACAGTATGGTGTATTGTAACAGGGTTACAGTATGGTGTATTGTAGCAGGGTTACAGTATGGTGTATTGTAGCAGGGTTACAGTATGATGTATTGTAGCAGGGTTACAGTATGGTGTATTGTATCAGGGTTACAGTATGGTGTATTGTAACAGGGTTACAGTATGGTGTATTGTAGCAGGGTTACAGTATGGTGTATTATAGCAGGGTTACAGTATGGTGTATTGTAGCAGGGTTACAGTATGGTGTATTGTAACAGGGTTACAGTATGGTGTATTGTAGCAGGGTTACAGTATGGTGTATTGTAGCAGGGTTACAGTATGGTGTATTGTAGCAGGGTTACAGTATGGTGTATTGTAACAGGGTTACAGTATGGTGTATTGTAGCAGGGTTACAGTATGGTGTATTGTAACAGGGTTACAGTATGGTGTATTGTAGCAGGGTTACAGTATGGTGTATTGTAGCAGGGTTACAGTATGGTGTATTGTAGCAGGGTTACAGTATGGTGTATTGTAACAGGGTTACAGTATGGTGTATTGTAACAGGGTTACAGTATGGTGTATTGTAGCAGGATTACAGTATGGTGTATTGTATCAGGGTTACAGTATGATGTATTGTATCAGGGTTACAGTATGATGTATTGTATCAGGGTTACAGTATGATGTATTGTAGCAGGGTTACAGTATGGTGTATTGTATCAGGGTTACAGTATGATGTATTATAGCAGGGTTACAGTATGGTGTATTGTAACAGGGTTACAGTATGATGTATTGTAACAGGGTTACAGTATGGTGTATTGTATCAGGGTTACAGTATGGTGTATTGTAGCAGTGTTACAGTATGGTGTATTGTAGCAGGGTTACAGTATGATGTATTGTAGCAGCGTTACAGTATGGTGTATTGTATCAGGGTTACAGTATGGTGTATTGTAGCAGGGTTACAGTATGGTGTATTGTAGCAGGGTTACAGTATGGTGTATTGTAGCAGGGTTACAGTATGATGTATTGTAGCAGGGTTACAGTATGATGTATTGTATCAGGGTTACAGTATGATGTATTGTATCAGGGTTACAGTATGATGTATTGTATCAGGGTTACAGTATGGTGTATTGTAGGTGTATTGTAGTATGGTGTATTGTAGCAGGGTTACAGTATGGTGTATTGTAGCAGGGTTACAGTATGGTGTATTGTAGCAGGGTTACAGTATGGTGTATTGTAACAGGGTTACAGTATGGTGTATTGTAGCAGGGTTACAGTATGTTGTATTGTAGCAGGGTTACAGTATGTTGTATTGTAGCAGGGTTACAGTATGTTGTATTGTAGCAGGGTTACAGTATGTTGTATTGTAGCAGGGTTACAGTATGTTGTATTGTAACAGGGTTACAGTATGGTGTATTGTAGCAGGGTTACAGTATGATGTATTGTATCAGGGTTACAGTATGATGTATTGTAGCAGGGTTACAGTATGGTGTATTGTAGCAGGATTACAGTATGGTGTATTGTAGCAGGATTACAGTATGGTGTATTGTAGCAGGATTACAGTATGTTGTATTGTAGCAGGGTTACAGTATGGTGTATTGTAGCAGGGTTATAATGATGTGGTGGAGACACGTAACATGTATGTCAAGTTCAAATGTATGTTTTATTGTCACATGCACAAGTACAGTGAATTGCTTAATTTGCCATCTCTACCCAACAGTGCAGCAATCAATATCAAAATAGTATAACTAATTTAAAAAGTGAATATATACAGTGGCTTGCGAAAGTATTCACCCCCCTTTGCATTTTTCCAATATGGATTTTTTTTGGGGGTGCTGTATCATTTGATTTACACAACATGCCTACCACTTTGAAGATGCAAAATAAGTTTTATTGTGAAACAAACAAGAAATAAGACAAAAAGCTGAAAACTTGAGTATGCATAATTATTCACCCCCCCCCCCCCAAAGTCAATACTTTGTAGAGCCACCTTTTGCAGCAATTACAGCTGCAAGTCTCTTGGGGTATGTCTTTATAAGCTTGGCACATCTAGCCATGGGATTTTTGCCCATTCTTCAAGGCAAAACTGCTCCAGCTCCTTGAAGTTGGATCGGTTCCACTTGTGTACAGCAATCTTTAATTAAGTCATACCACAGATTCACAATTGGATTGAGGTCTGGATTGAGGTCTGGGCTTTGACTAGGCCATTCCAAGACATTACATGTTTCCCCTTAAGTGTTGCTTTAGGGTCATTGTCCTGCTGGAAGGTGAATCTGTGTCCCAGTCTCAAATCTCTGGAAGACTGAAACAGGTTTCCCTCAATAATTTCCCTGTATTTAGCGCCATCCATCATTCCTTAAATTCTGACCAGTTTCCCAGTCCCTGCGAATGAAAAACATCCCCACGGTATGATGCTGCCACCACCATGCTTCACTGTGGGGATGGTGTTCTCGGGGGGATGAGAGGTGTTGGGTTTGCACCAGACATAGAGTTTGTCTTGATGGCCAAAAAGTTCAATTTTAGTCTCATCTGACCAGAGTACCTTCTTCCATATGTTTGGGGAGTCTCCCACATGCCTTTTGGCGAACACCAAATGTTTAAAAAAAAAATAATAATAAAAGTAATGGCTTTTTTCTGGCCACTCTTCCGTAAAGCCCAGCTCTGTGCAGTGTACGGCTTAAAGTGGTCCTATGGACAGATACTCCAATCTCCGCTGTGGAGCTTTGCAGCTTCTTCAGGGTTATCTTTGGTCTCTTTGTTGTCTCTGATTAATGCCCTCCTTGCCAGTTCCGTGAGTTTTGGTGCGCGGCCCTCTCTTGGCAGGTTTGTTGTGGCGTCATGTTCTTTCAATTTTTGTTATAATGGATTTAATGGTGCTCCGTGGGATGTTCAAAGTTTCTGATATTTTTTCTGACCCAACCCTGATCTGTACTTCTCCACAACTTTGTCCCTGACCTGTTTGGAGAGCTACTTGGTCTTCATGGTGCCTCTTGCTTGGTGATGCCCATTGCTTAGTGGTATTGCAGACTCTGGGGCCTTTCAGAACAGGTGTATATATACTGAGATCATGTGACAAATCATGTGACACATAGATTGCACACAGGTGGACTTTATTTAACAAATCATGTGACTTCTGAAGGTAATTGGTTGCACCAGATCTTATTTAGGGGCTTCATAGCATAGGGGTGAATACATATGCATGCACCACTTTTCCTTTTTTTAATTCTTTTTTTTCATGAAACAATTTTTTTTTTTTTTTTCACTTCACCAATTTGGACTTTTTTTTAATGTCCATTACATGAAATCCAAATAAAAATCAATTTAAATTGCAAGTTGTAATGCAACAAAATAGGACAAACGCCAAGAGGGGTGAATACTTTTGCAAGGCACTGTATAAATCGTAACGACCTGGCTAGATCATAAATGAACAATTGTCCAGACAGATAATTGAGTTTAAAAATTGCAAATTTAATAACCAAACTCAACACAGGCTACTGTTTGGCCATAGCCCAAGCCGAATAAGGATACCCGTATAAATCAACCGTGACTGTTTCTGGATAAGACCAGATGTAAGAGAGAGAACAATGGCTAAGCATGGTCTTAAACTGGTGATGCTCCACCCCCCAGCCAAACCCCCCCAAACCCGCCACCCGCCGCTCCACCAACCATCAGGATGCCGGGCACCAAAACATTCCAGGCATTCCCGTGGTTGGCAGATAGCAGTTTGACTGGCATGTCGGACCCCGTGAACACTGGGTACTGGTAAGTACAACACAACCAACGAACAGCATAACACATAACACACAGCTGTCTGTGCAGGTCACTACAAAATATATAAATATAATAAAGAAAACAGGAGAAATAAGAATAAAGAGTAAGCTATATACTGGGTCAGTGCCAATACTGTGACAGGAGGTACAGGGAGCAGACAGAGAGCCTGTTGACAGCCAGCTGTTTGAGGTGGAAAAGCCCTCGGCTTTGTAATGACAGTTACTGTAACACCAGGAAGCAGTGATGTGGCCTAACAGGAAGGCAGAGGATTGCTGTTCAAACCCCAATTAGCCTACCTAATTTTCACATACATTTGTTGTATAAAGACATGAACATATTGAACAACTATATAGATTTGCAAGGAAATATTTGAATTTGAATTAGAGGCAAATGTAAAACAGTATTTGTTTTTGTCACTTGGCAAAATACCACTTACCTTGCAGACACCTAAAATTTACAAGAAGTGGTTATAGAATTGCAAACACAATAACAGGATCAGAATGTGTCTCGTCACACACACACACACACACACACACACACACACACACACACACACACACACACACACACACACACACACACACACACACACACACACACACACACACACACACACACACACACACACACACACACACACACTGTTAATCATAACATAGCAACCATTTTAATGCTTGTCACCCACAGAACCCATGACTGCTTCATACTTTGGAGAACAGACCAGCACAGACATTCAAGCCTGTTTTCCACTCCTCCTTGTGGAGTTGTTTCTCTATGTTCAGCATTAGGTACACCAGACAGCCATGCTTTCTGAAAGCTGTACTGGGCTGGTTAATGATAGTGGCAGGGTGTCTGCTCTGATGCCCTGCATTATGAGGAGCTGGTGCGATTAGCCGCCAAACACACTCTATGGGCCCAGGGTCAAGGTGTGTGAAGTGTGTGAGAGTGGTCTTATCTGGCGGGAGCAGAAAGCAGGTGTGTGGCTGTTCTCCGGCAGGAAGCAGGGGTCTCCATAGTGAGAATATGTTACATACTGTAGGAGATATTAGGAACGTCCAGATCTCCCTGCCAGGACAGCTGCCCTAAATCGTCTACAGAGTGCTGCGCTGCAAAGACAGAGAACAGCCACTTGTTTACTACTTAGCTTTATGCACCAACTCTAGCTATTATCATCCTATACTTGAAGATTAAGAACATTTCGTTTTCCATGTTGCAATTCAGTCTATTTTTATTTCGACTGATAAATTCAATAGGTGTATATCATAATGTAGTTTTCTTGGCATTTGACAGGAAGTCACTTATGTACAACTATCATCAATGATTTTAAGCCTCCTTAGTGAGTGGAGACGAGACTCTGTCAGCTCAACTGACTGCATTGTTCTCGTACAGTAGACAGTTCTGTACACAGTGATCTGGCACGAAGAACAGTTGGAGGATGTGACAAGTACAGCATGCAGTGCTGATAATGCTGAGTGTTATTTTATCCACACATGGCCATTGTGTAAATGCCTTTATGAGTCAGTCAAGGGGAAAAACATAACAAAAAGGAGAGAGTACTTTTCACATCTGAACAAAGCAGGAACTCGTTGAGGCTTTTCTCTTTTCAATTAGCTTTGAGAAATGCCGTTTTTGTTCTGCCAAAAGCTTCAGTCCCATTTCCCAAGGTGACTGCCAGATGAGAAGTGAGCAAGTCAAATAATTGGGATGGGCTATTGCACTGTTTCCCCCTGATCTACTCAAACAGTGGTTCGAAAAACGGAGGAAGACATTTTGGACAAAGAGTGGAGGAAATGTGTGGAGGTGAGAGGCAAGGTCAAAATGTGAGTGAGATTTGTGTTAGAAGTTTGTACGTCAACGCTGTCTTTACTCTTGAAGAAATAGTAATTGTCATCAGACCAACAGACAATACCTTTTAGGTGCGGTCGTCCCAGTGTCACGAATCCAGAGGAGATGAAGTTATGATCAAGTTGGCCTTGGCGGAAGTTCTCTTTCCCATAGTGCCCTGTGAGAGAAATGCAGAGTTAAGATAGCATGAGATGACCAATACCATTTATCTGACCGAGACAATTCACTAAGCATATCTGTTGCTGATTTTCGTTCCAACCCTCACACACGAAATCACAAACAACTGTGTACACATATCAGAGTTTGGGAAACTCTTAATACCTCCAACCACCCTAGTTAATGAACGTATTATATGATGCATTAGCCTCATTCCTGAGTTAGCTGAATAGCTGTGTTCACGGCAGTTTGTCTTTTATGGAGTCTTAGTACTCTGACAGATAGTGAGGAGGCCTGTATTTCACTCCCTCTTTGGCTCAGACAACTGGAAAAGGAACAGGGGCACAGAGGGAAAGGAAGGTTTCACATTAACAATTTATGCTGTCTGATGTACCCTCAGGATCATCACCACCGCAAAAGGTCACACTCGTCAAAGCTGGGGGAGCTAGTGAAGACCTTCCCTTCTCATATCGCTCACAAATTAAACAAAGATGCCCATTCAGGGTCAAAAGCCCTGCCCTTTTGCCAAAGCAGGTAAAACATTCAAACTTTAATTGGATGGCAAAATGTCTTTCAGGCTTGGGCACGTGACCCTGAAGATCAGTGGAGAGATTCTAAAGAACCCTTCTAACCGAGACACTCTCCTGTGTTTTAAAACGGATTCATTCCATCCTCAACTTATACAGTACAACACTTTTACCCCACATAGACCTACACTATGGAGGGACCTTATATAATTGATTCATAAACTGTGTAATTGGATCTATCTTCATAATCATGACAGCTGCATTGCAGCATTACTGTATCTATGAAATGTCAGTTTATAAAAAATGTGTCTTGCAACAAAACATTTCATCCTGAATTTCCTTGGTCTTAAAGATCACTATGTAACATAATTTGTTCCAAGATGATATAGTGTGTCTGGCTGGAACAAGTCCTGTAATTGAGAGTGCAGAGATCCACAATGGACCGTCAATGTGCCGGCCAGCAGTCTGACAACCTCCATTTGTCCTGCCAATCGAACACCAAAATGTTGTGCACAAAAAGATGCAGGTAGGCTGAGAAAGTGAGTGTGTATCAGGCAGTGAAAGCTTAAACTGAAAATAGAGGAGAAACAACATGATGGTCTGTCTTAGAAAGGCCTATTGAGTTCCCCTCCCCTAGCTCTCTTCCTTCCTGTTAGTGCCAGTCTGCATTAGCTGGCAAATAGTTCAACAGCCTCATCTCAATGGAGCAACTTCAAAGTCAATAGTGTCACTCAGACCTTTGGGCCATAGAGGCAGAGATCGAACAGCATTTCAAATGATCATAATGAGAAGGAACACCTGGGACCATTAGCCCTGGTCTTCATTACACTGACGTTTGACACAGGCCCGAGCTCTCTAAAGCCTGTTTGGTTCTGTTTTCAAGCCCAATGGATACTGTAAACTGATTGCTGAAACATTTTATCCATCACTGTTACTTTGGGATTTTCATACTAAGAAACTAGTAAATACTTAATGACTCTCAGGATTTAAGAAGTTGACTGTGTCCAATTTATGCTGAATAGAAAGAGGCGTTTAAAAATCTGTTCAAAGTATGCCTTCATGAAGTGTTCTTGGCTTAGAATAATACCAAAGGGAAATCAACTACAACACATACAGTGCATTCGGAAAGTATTCAGACCTCTTCCCTTTTTCCACATTACAGCCTTATTCTAAAATGGATTAAATAATGTACACAGTCTACACAGAATACCCCATAAAAAAAACAGAAATACCTTATAAGTATTCAGACCCTTCTATTAGACTTCGACATTGAGCTCAGGTGCATCCTGTTTCCATTGATCATCCTTGAGTTGTTTCTACAACTTGATTGGAGTCCACCTGTGGTAAATTCAATTGATTGGCCATGACTTGGAAAGGCGTGGCACACCTGTCTGTATAAGGTCCCACAGTTGACAGTGCATGTCAGAGAAAAAGCCATGAGGTCGAATGAATTGTTCATAGAGCTGCAAGGTAGGATTGTGTCGAGGTACAGATCTGGGGAAGGGTACCAAAACATTTCTGCATCATTGAAGGTCCCCAAGAACATAGTGGCCTCCATCATTCTTAAATGGAAGAAGTTTGGAATCACCAAGACTCTTCCTAGAGCTGGCCTCCCAGCCAAACTGAGCAATCGGGGGAGAAGTGCCTTGGTCAGGGAGGTGACCAAGAAACTGATGGTCACTCTGAAAGCGCATAGAGTTCCTCTGTGGAGATGGGAGAACCATCCAGAAGGACATCCATCTCTGAAACCCTCCACCAATCAGGCCTTTATGGTAGAGTGGCCAGACGGAAGCCACTCCTCAGTAAAAGGCATGTGACAGCCCGCTTAGAGTTTGCCAAAAGGCACCTAAATGACTATCAGACCATGAGAACAAAGGTGGAACTCTTTGGCCTGAATGCCAAGTGTCACGTTTGGAGGGAACCTGGCACCATCCCTATGGTGAAGCATTGTGGTGGCAGCATTATGCAGTGGGGATGTTTTTCAGCGGCAGGGACTGGGAGACTCGTCAGGATTGAGGGGAAGATGAACAGAGCAATGTACAGAGAGATCCTTGATGAAAACTTGCTCCACAGTGCTCAGGACCTCAGACTGGTGCGAAGGTTCACCTTCCAACAGGACAATGACCCTAAGCACACAGCCAATACAATGCAGGATTGGCTTCAGAACAAGTCTCTGAATACCCTTTAGTGGCCCAGCCAGAGGCGGACGAATCAATTTTAGAATAAGGCTGTAACGTAACAAAATGTGGAAAAAGTGAAGGGGTCTGAATACTTTCCGAATGCACTGTATCCCTGCCAGTGTTTGACAAGCTGTGATGGGGATAATCAGCTTTCTAACCTTGGTCTACTCTAAGGACAGCGCCTAAGGGCTGAATTCAGGTTCTACTGTATGAGACGTTGACTATGTTCTTATGCTGAAATACACTGATACATTATCTTGAAAGGGTCATTTAACTGATTTTCCTTTAGCAGAAGACTTTAGGGTCCAAGCAGAGACCAACCAACATCAATGAGAAAATTATGTTAGAACATAATATATTTCCAAGTGTAAAAATAAAACAACATAGAATACAATCTGAATTATGAAAAACAGATATATTCATATGAGGATCTCATGTATTACTGCAGATTCCCAGGTATATCCACATATAATCTACATGAGCCACCAAAGACACCAACTAGCACTGTAATACAGTATGTAATGGATTACTGTATGTGTTGAGGCTAGTTCAGTCAAGGCCAGTTTAACCCAATATAGTACAGCTGATGCCAGACTTGGGGGAGACGCGTACAGTATTTCACAACAGAAAGATGAGTCGTGTCAGAAGGAGGCCACAAGGGATGAAGACCAATTGCAGGACTGACATGAACCCAAACAAAATAGTCAGCCTCTAGGGAAGTATGCAGCATAGTCCACAATCTCTTAATGTAAAACACTGGGGAAGTATGCAGCATAGTCCACAATCTCTTAATGTAAAACACTGGGGAAGTATGCAGCATAGTCCACAATCTCTTAATGTAAAACACTGGGGAAGTTAGCAGGATAGTCCACAATCTCTTAATGTAAAACACCAGGGAAGTATCCATCGTAGTCCACAATCTCTTAATGTTAAACACCAGGGAAGTATCCATCGTAGTCCACAATCTCTTAATGTTAAACACCAGGGAAGTATCCATCGTAGTCCACAATCTCTTAATGTAAAACACCAGGGAAGTATCCAGCATAGTCCACAATCTCTTAATGTTAAACACCAGGGAAGTATCCATCGTAGTCCACAATCTCTTAATGTTAAACACCAGGGAAGTATCCAGCATAGTCCACAATCTCTTAATGTTAAACACCAGGGAAGTATCCAGCATAGTCCACAATCTCTTAATGTTAAACACCAGGGAAGTATCCAGCATAGTCCACAATCTCTTAATGTTAAACACCAGGGAAGTATCCACCATAGTCCACAATCTCTTAATGTTAAACACCAGGGAAGTATCCACCATAGTCCACAATCTCTTAATGTTAAACACCAGGGAAATATCCAGCATTGTCCACAATATCTTAATGGTAAACACCGGGGTGTCATGGTAGTCTTGAGGTCACTTCAGGGTTAACATTATTGATTAATGAAGCACAGTGAAAGCTGTTAGAAGGGATGAAAGCCAATAAGGGGTTAGACAATCCTAGTTTTGGGCAACTGTATGGCAGTCAAAGTGGTTATTGATTCCAATTAAAATTATTGAAGTGTCAAGTGCTGGAATTCAGGCAAACATAACTGTAACTACCTCTGTTGGCTAGCCCTTACAGTAGTTTCATTTAATAAACTGCACATACCAGCAGCTGTGGCTTTTGTGGCTCGAGTCAAGTCTGAGAAAAGCGGCTCACATCCCATGGTGTAGTACGTAACAGTTCTCCTCTGACACAATCCCTGGATGAGGAGGAGTGTCTACTTTGACACGAGAGTGAAACATAACACTGAATCTGGGACACCATACTAGGGCACTTAGCAAGCAATCCCCGGAGCAGGGATCTGGAGACCGGATAAAAGAAGGAGGAACAGCGATGCAAGACAGATTTATCTCAGGACAAAAGCCATGTGTCTCCCGAAGAACATGTTAAGTTGCATCTCCATTTTGAGCCAATGCTGAGTAGGCTTATGGAACCCAGCATGAAAATAGACTCAGCCGAGGCCCTTTGTCTAAACTGCTATATCGTTTTCTGTCTTTAAAAAATATACTTAAGTAGCAGGGCCCCCATCATCAGTTTGGGGGAGTAGTGAAATACATGTGGTTTAACTAGCAATTTAAATACATTTTTGCAGCAGCTTCGTGGTAGTTGACCTAAATTCAAATCTTTGTAGTGTTGTCATGTAGTAGGCAATTTTGTAGGCAACTTTTTTGCCATGTAGTGGTGTAGCTTACTACTGGAACTACACACCACTTTTTTTTCCAAAAATAAAATATTGGTGAAGTAGGCAAGAATTGCCCTTATTTTTCAGTATCAAACCTGCCTAATTCTCACTTTAAACACTTTGTGTGCCTAATTCCAGATTCAGATTCAGGTATGATACATTTTCACTAAGTAGTTTGGTTGTAGTGAACTACTTTTTAAAAGTAACTTTAAGGTTAGCTTTAGTGTAGTTTAACTTACAATAGTGTGAAGTAACTGGTAGCTCGTTAATTATATTTTCAGAGTAGCTTCCCCAACACTGCCCATCATCTATTTCAGTGCGTGTGTCAAAGACCATTTTAACCATTAATTAAAGCAATAAGGTCCCACTGTATCATGCAAAGGTTGCATACCATAGAAATAACATTTTTGTACACATGTCAGCCAAGTATAATGACAGTAGTTATATATACTGTTACATAGAAGTGTGTACAATGGAGATTACTGTGTAGTCATAAAAAGCTATTGAAAGTCCATAATAGAATGTCTCCTTATTCAGTCATCCCTGCTTGTCTCGTTTCTATGGGATTTCTATAATCTTACCTCCACAATTCCTACCAATCACTACTGTCTATATGAAATTCAGACTGGATCTCCACCACGCAGAGAACGTAACTGAGGGCAAAGAATATGGCTTTAATAACACCTTCTCTATTATGTTCTCATGACATTTACATTGAACCTTGTTTCATTTGATCTAGCTATTTAACATAACCTCTGTTTCCATAGTAACTCTGTCATCTTGGGTATTGATTTTATTCAGAGAAAGGACTTTGATTCAACTCATAGTGCACCATGCAGCTTACTAGAGGTAAAGACCATTTCAGAACCTATGCTTAGGACAAATACAGTTTGAATCATTTTTGCAAGATATTCTTGGATATGTGAAGTAAAAACAGTGCAGGTACCCACCGTGGTTTGCTAGCATGGTGTGAACTGGGGTGTAATGGTTCTTGGACGTTCGGAGAGGTGTGTCCATGTCTTTGGGTGAACCCTCCAATGCTGCAATATTTTCATTCTCCTTATTTAGTCCTTGTTGCCTCAAAATGTCTGCAAGGGCTCTGCAAAAGAAATGTAAAAACACAGATGTAATTTTAGCGTTTTCAGACTATACAAACAGAACCAGAAATACTTTCCTGTTTTCAATGACCGACAACCATTATTCTCAACATCCCCAGAAGGTCTACTTCATTTATTTAGTTACATACAGCTCTAATTGTGTTGGTGGAGCTTCAGAACCAGGCACAGTGTGAAGTGTAATTACACCCAAGGTGGCCGATAGGCCAGGTTTCAATACTGAGCCACACTGAGTACAGATGGGCCTTTCCCTTCAGGCCAAGGGAAAACAGCTAAAGCCATTCATCAATGTTCCTTGAAGAATGTTCTGCTAGAGCTATACGCCCCCACTACTAAGGTTCAAATGGGAATCTAACTCCTACCAAGTTACCAATTTTCAAGGGCTCTACACAAAGCATCTTGCTATCACCATTTTCAACATTGGTCCCCATTGAAGTATAGTGATGAGGATGGTGGACATATTGGTTTCTTCAAAGAGCTGAAAGGGTAATGTAACTGTGTCAAAGTCGACCTGAGTCAACTTTTTTCCATAACTCTCTGTGACTTTGGGAGCTATGTATTAATAGCCTTTCCCTTCTAGGATGGGCACACTTTAACCATATCCTTTTCACAGACTGAGGCGACCTGGTTTTCATCGCCCCAGTTTGCGTCTTGTATGGCAGGAACACGTTCAACCAGTCCCACACAGTGGAGGAATAGAGGTGCTTTAAAAAAAATATTGTGTTTGAGCCCCCAAAGTCTAGATCTGTCACAGTTTCCTCCCCTACAAAATCTCTTCGGTAAATCATGTTTCAATAGCACCAGTACATTCCTATGTATGGGAAGGGGAAAAACATCTACAAGAAATGGGAACGTATAAAATAATCTTCAAACGATACACCCGTCATCCATCGAGGGAGCGAAGTAAATACTGTAAAAAAGAGAAGTGAAAATAAATTGTAATTCCCTTTACACTGCACTTGCAGTACATGACAGAGGATGTCGTTCAGTCTTGTTGGTTTTCAGAGGGACTTGCCTCCGCAGTGAAATTTGGTTTTTTTCTTCTCTTTTTTTTTCTATTTTAACACATTTCTACAATGTCAAAAGAGATAAGGAAGCCTAGAATGTGTTTACAGAAATGGCGACATGTTATTTCCGTCTGTTATTTCAGACTGAGACAGATATTGAATTATTATGAGCATGTGGCGTAGATGTTCAACAAGTCTATCATCTGCATTCTAAACGGATTAGTTTTAATTTATTAGGATCCCATTAGCTACTGCACATGCAGCAGCTACTCTTCCTGGGGTACACATACATGACGAAGTACAGAACCATTATAGACAAGAAAAACACAAGATATTACATTAAATCCAAATGAAAAATGCACATAAAAATAAGAGTTATATATTTGAATGGGACCAAGAGACAAGTGTATTTACACACTATTCATACAGTATATACATATTCATATTCTTATATACAAGGAATAGGAGAAATTATGTGATACAACATACATTTTTTGTCCGTTTTTTAAAGCTAAACTTACTTTTTGTCTGAGTAACCTCTTGTGGCAGAGCATTCCACAATGACATGGCTCTAAACATACAGTAACTGAGCGATGCATTAAATCTGTCTTTGGTTTGGGTACTGTGAAGAAACCCATAGTGGCGTATCTGGTGGAGTATGTACAGTATGTCTGTTTGAAGTGTATGCATATAGATTTATACAAGTGGTTAGGCATTTTGAACACACACACATTTCTTAAAAAGACTAGAAGAGAAGTAACACATTTCTCCTCAACCCTCAACCATGACAGACTCATGCATGCTGTTGATGTTAGTTCTGTGTGTACAGTCAAGGGCAAGGCGCGCTGTTTTGTTTTGAGCCAACTGCAGCTTTGCCAGGTCTTTGTTTGCTGCACCGGGCCATTTTCCAATTAAAATAGGTTCAAAAGCATTGGGGAGAAAAAAAATGGAAACCAAAGTGAATTTCTACTCCCCTTGGATCCTGAACTCCACAAAATGTTTGTCAAGCCATGATTCGTGGCTGAATGAATATGTTAGAAAAGAATTGCAGCATTGACCCTGCCTATCAGGTTGTCAGTAATGTCGGTTGACGCAGAAATAAAATCTTTTGTAATTTGGTCAGATGCTTGAGGACCAGTACCAGTACCAATTACGTTTACATAGTCTGTCCATGAGAGAATAGGTTGTCAGGAACACCAAAAAATGAATATTCCCAATGTGAGCAGAGAGAAGGATATCACTGACATGCCAACCACTAATGGAGTAGAAGCAGAAACTGGAGAAGAAATCAATCCATGTAGGTGTGCTTTACATGCTTTACATGCTTTACATGCTTTACAGTTATACAAGAGACATTGCAAAGTCATACTATCTCACCTACCCCTACCTTTCTCTGCCCAATATTATGGTACAATCACTCAAAAAAGACATATTCAATCTCACTGCATGCAGGTCAATTTAGAAATCCCTTTTGAATGTATTGGAACTGACTCTCACCGGCCTAACAAAACCTAATACGTACTCAATCTGAGAGTAGATACTTTTTTGCAACAGATCCATCTTAAATTGCATCCAGGTTTGCTTTCGAGAAAGTGATCAATATAGACCACTCAAATCCCTGGCTTTGGCTTTCACTCGACATTTATTGTGCCTCCGTGAAGGTCACAGAAGAAACAACAATGCCTTAGCATTCCCCTCACAATCCATCCCCAGTCACTGAGATAAAACTCTGAGTCACTTCACAGGGCTAAATACATTTAAACCATTGCCTAGTATATAGTTAATCCCATGTTCCAATACAGCTCTCGACAGGGTTATCAGCATGGATGTCTCAAGCCAGCCACAGAAGTCATTTTTTCAGAGATCATTATTACCAAATGTGCCAAATGATTGTTGGAAATAAATCATTAAAAAAAGCTATTGAATGTCCACTATGCAATGTCTCCTCGTTTAGTCATCCCTACTCTGGCTGCATTTACACAGGCAGCCCAATTCTGATTTCATTTGAAAATTGGTCTTTTGACCAGTCACATGAGATATTTTCACATTATATTTTCACATTATATATATATATATATATATATTATTTTTTAAATATAATTTTACCCCCCTTTCTCCCCAATTTTGTGGTATCCAATTGTTAGTAGTTACTATCTTGTCTCATCGCTACAACTCCCGTACGGGCTCGGGAGAGACGAAGGTCGAAAGCCATGCGTCCTCCGAAACACAACCCAACCAAGCTGCACTGCTTCTTAACACAGCGCGCATCCAACCCGGAAGCCAGCCGCACCAATGTGTCGGAGGAAACACTGTGCACCTGGCGACCTGGTTAGCGTGCACTGCGCCCGGCCCGCCACAGGAGTCGGCGGTGCGCAATGAGACAAGGATATCCCTACTGGCCAAACCCTCCATAACACGGACGACGATAGGCCAATTGTGCGTCGCCCCACTGACCTCCCAGTCGCGTCCGGCTGCGACAGAGCCTGGGCGCAGCTAGCACTGCAATGCAGTGCCTTAGACCACTGCACCACCCGGGAGGCCCTACATTATATATTTTTTGAGCTGATCTGATTGGTCAAAAGACAAATTAGTAAAGAAAAAAATCAGAATTGGACAGCATCTGTCTCATCTCTCTCACCAGCACTCATACTGATGTGGTGGTGGCAGTAAGCATCTCCATTTGAAAGTATGCCCCATGGCTAGGATAGGAGAGCATTAAGGGGCCAGAAATCCTCACAGTCTCCTCAGTTCTGAGTACTGAGATGGAGGTACTGCCACAGCCTCAGAAGTCTAATAGTCTTTAGTGGGATCAAAGTGAGTCGTTTGGTAGGTTGCATGAAATAGCTTTGACTAGAACTGTAGGAATACACTAGAGACAGACAGATATTGGTATCATATTTCTACTTGTACTGTCATCGTTGAAACTGTCAAGGTAATGGCTTGGCTTGCATTTAAGGATTGTATATTTGAATGTCACTCTACGAGCAGAAACATGTGTCTGAGAACATTATCTCTTAAACCAAAGACCTGTACTTGACACCATCTTTTGGTGTGACTATTAAATCAATAGCTATTGAGGTTGTAGACATGACCATGAATTTTCTAAAGAAAAATGAATGGGGGGCACTTATCCAAGCCTTGTTCTCGTATCTATATTTTGTCAACAGAACCGTCCACCTAAAAGATTTCTCTTCGGAACCAGATGTTTAATAAACTGAGGGGAACAAAATGGTTTCCTTTCTAATGCTTTGATATGCACTGTTCAGCTAGGAGTCAATGACATTTGACAGGCTGAAGTATGGACTTCTAACAACAGTGTGAGTGAGACTCATCTAACAGCAGAAGTATTAATGCAGAAAACAGGTGCTGAGGTTAACGGATGTTGTGGAAGAGAGACAGATCTATGGTTTTAGATCCCTGTCATGAGAAGATGACAGTGTCATCCTTGGAGCTTACCCCATACTGAACATCTGGCCACCGCTACAGTTCAAGCTGCATTTAACTCCAGACAAAGGTCTTCCAGTCTGCTAGACCAGCCACTATATCCATTAGGGTTGTGGTACAAATGATCTCTAGTGGAGAAACATACATTTTCTATCTAGGGTTGATGCCATGGGAGGGGCTTGCTTAAGAATGGGGACAAATTCATGCTGCATGGACTCTGAGAACAATCAATCTGAATTCCAATCACTACCTTGATTTTATGGAGCCAGCAGGTAACTAGGGTACAGAAGCCAGTCCTAGCAAGGCACAATTAGCATGGGTTTTAATCAAGATCTTAGCTTTGGCTGAACAGATAGATAACCCCCTCTGCTATGGGCACCATTAGACAACCACAATGATTGGCTAACCACATGTGGTTTCGCCACCCAAACCATCTCTTTGGGTACTGTCTTGTTATAGTTTTTATTGCAAGGCATAGGTATACTACTCACATATAACACCGTGAGTGAATGAGATAGCTGCTGGCTTAATCTGCTAAATTCATCATGGCGAGCACAAAATCCCTAACATACTCCTCCACTTCAGAAGGTTAACTGTCTTTCAATTCAGACTAAGGTACACTAGTTACTCTCCTAGCTCTAGGACGTGCTTAACAATATAGTCAAGGCTTCTAATGTGTCATGGAAAAAATCACCAGCTTCAATCATTTTGGAGGCAATACGCTATTTTCATCACCTATCCAAATACTTAGAAATGGTTGGACTTCAGAGTGCCTGATTATAAGGATTAGTGGAACAGTATGCATTCATTCCATTCATAGGGACATAATATAATGAATACATTGAGACATTGATTCCTCGGCAGTTAGATGTATTCCACCATAATGTGTTTATCTCATACTTTCCCAACAGCAGTCCATCCATGGGCCATTATCCCGTAAGATACAAAGCCAATCAAAAGAAGGGAGAGTGACATCTGTACAGTATGTCCTCTAGGTTGTTAGCAGTGAAGCAACCCAACCTTGTTCCTAGTCTGAATGTTATACTGTGACCATGAATGTGATGCCTTTTCTTTGACAGAGCCATTCAATTCCACACCTGCCTCATGGAGGTTTGTTTGTGCTGCTGATGAAAACGGAACAATACTTTAGTTGACAAGAGACATTTAATGTTCCAATGTATGGTGGTGGTTGTGGTAGTAGTAGTGGTGGTGGTGGTGGTGGTGGTGGTGAATCGGGTTGACTGTCACTTGGGGGTTGTGTATATCTGCATAAGAGAGGTACTTGAAAAGGAGTTGATTGTAATGATCAGTTGTCCTTTGCGTAATGGCTTGCAGGTGATGTAACACTATTTTCCAGAGAGGAATGAAACTGAGCATCATTGTTAATTATGGCTTCATCCTTATTCAAAGGTTGAGAATATATGTGGTCAGATTTCTATGCATCATTGTGATGAAGTGCTCATGATTTAGTCTATTCACAAATCTAATTTAGCTTTCTATACCCACTGTAGAAATGTTTTACTGTCATCAGCGGACTTTTCATGTCTGTGAAAGCTGAAGCTGGTGTTTCATAACAGTGATTGCACACACAATCATACCCCCCACACACACACAGAGGGAAAAAAAAGTGGCCCCCATAAGAAATTACTATTTCTTAACCTGAATGTCAGGGTGACTTACCTATGGACATTCATTTCCTGAGGGGGCTTGGTTGCTTTGTCGTAGGCAACTTTTGCAGAAACTCCGATGAGGATGATAAAAGCTATGACACCACAGGTGATGTATACCGTTGTGTTAGTCTGATCCAAGTCAGGGTCGTAAGTGTCACCTGTTGGTGCCGGGGAGGGAGGCTGCGTTTTGATCCAATCTGGGGTGTTATAATTTGTGCAAGTTTTCTGTTCTATGCGTTTCCCTTTTTCTGCACAGCAATAGCGCAGGAAACAACTTCCACAACAGTAGCGGTGCTCGGTGTTGTTGCACTCGAACACTTTATCGTACGCTCCGCTCACGTCATAGTAGCCCAGGCACGTGTCATGGGTAGCGATCGAAGGTGCCTGGACCTGAGTGTTTCGCCGCGGAACCGCAGTAGGCGCCTCCGTGCCGTTCACCTCCTTCATCTTCTGATTCCGCTTTGGAGCGTTTTTCTTCTTGTTGGCTGTAGCCGCGCACAGTACATTCAGCGGGTCCAAGTAAATCAAAAGAAGCAGAAGATGCTGTATCCCCATGATTTGAGGTTGTATGTCTTTGCTGATGCGATCGTTTGCCCCCCACTTTTTTAGTTGTATGCTTTCTCTCCTCACACGAAGACCTCTGCTTCTTTACCTAGCCGTGCTCCTGTCACTGACCCAGTCTTGCGGCTGTCCACAGGGGTTCATTTCCGAAGCCCTTTTCCAACTGTCCACTGCTGAGAGTGTCATGCTCTGGTTGAGGGAAGGACGCTTCTTGCACCAATCAATTGCGGTCGGATGACCGTGTCACACACTGTGCAGCATCCTCCGAATATAGGTGGAGTTCTGTGGTCATCGGGGGACTTTTGGGTGGAGGAAGTGTCATTTGGATTCAGCTTGAGAAATGGCCGGCTGTCTCCGACAATGCCATCTACCATAAGTATATCTTTATTAGCAAAGCTCTAAATCTTGCACAGTTGAACGCTGATTGTTTTCTGTAGAGAAAGCAGGAGAGAAAGACAGAGGATTCAGTCAATTCCTACTGTAAAAAAAAATACTTTGTTAAAAGAAAAAAAAGGAACAAACATTTTGCACAAGAAAAATAACATAACCATCTGCACCAAATTAAATCTAATTTTATGAATTGCGTATCAATGCCAACTAAACAGACGCATATGAACGCGCTAAAACAATTCTGCTCAGTCAAACAAACGTTCCCTCGCAGACGCGCGAACTGTTTCAGCACCATGGACAGCGCAACCCAGCGCGGACACTATGAGGATATATCCTTGAGTAGTTCTTGGTGCTATGCTTTCTATTTTTGAATGTCCACTTCAAAGTTATAACGCAGACAAATAAAACGTCTTAACTCATTTTACAGAGAAATAGCCTAACATATTCAATGCTGGTAGTTTCCCCCCCCTTTTCTTGTACGAAGTTTACTTTCCTCCAGCTCTATTCATGGAGAGAAGAAGGCGAATCTAACGAAACTTTTGCACAAACAAGACAACCAAAATCACACAGCAACGAAACAGATAAGCACTTACCCGTTGATGGTGTCCGGCAACTGGTTCTCTCGATTCTGCCACAGACTGAACCAAAGTACCTCAGCTCCGCGTGAGACCCCGCTCTGCTCCGACCCGACTCCATCCCTCACTCCCCCCTCCACACGAGCGCATCTACGTCACCAATACAGGTACCTCAGTTAATTAGAAATCGGCCCCTGACAGCAGTGTGCTCGGTCATGCCTACAGGCTGCACTCAGTAATCTGGATCATTCTAGAACTGAATTAGAGCTTTCTCTTTCAGAGTGCTACGTTGGTGGTGTAAATCTTCGCTCTACTGCACAATGCTGCGTTCACTCATACCATGTAAGAGCAGCATGTTGCAATTGTTGGTGCTTCTATATAGTTGGCTTTTATTATGCCCTATTATGCGAGAGATTGGGAATGATCTGCTTTAGGTAATACAATAACATGCCACAATATGCTGGTAATACACAGTTTAACATGCCATGATAGCAGAGTTTGTCTCCAGGCTATTGAAATGTTCCATTCTGGTGTTCAGAAAAGTGGCTATATTTCCTAAGACATTGATATCTAATCTGGAATGTGGCTGGCTGGAAAGAGAGACAGCATACATTACAACGGAAAGCAGTTGGTTAATATTCAGTGAAAAAGCTGCATTAAAGCTAACACACTTACTTATAGGAGGCTCCAGAAACCGCAGTAGCCTAATTTTCAATGAAAGACACTGCATCATGTTCAACCTCCATGTAATTTTGGAAGAGGCAGTGGAGACTGAAAAAGAACAATGGCCTACATAATTGACTTCAGCCCCTAGTTCAGTGGAGGTTCCTGGGAGACCTTGTGCAATCTAAATCTAACAATCCTTATCGTTTCAGAGAACTCTACATATTTGATGTACTTTCCCACCTCATTTTTCATTTGACAGGTTTGTGTACTTTCAGTTGTGTTTGCCCCATATTACAGTATGAGTATAACGCTATGATGAGATACTATTACTCTCCAAGCACATTAAGTTACTTTGTGGCCCATGGTTTAATGAGGTAGCCTTTTTTTAACCTTGTCCACACGTTGAGTTGCATGTTGAAAACAGCGAGGCCTTTGAAATGAAATCCATAAACTCCACGCTGCCCTGACAGTGTTCAGAAGCTAATATGACAAGGAGACAAGAAAAGGGCACAGGGCTTTTGATAAATGTGTTTCTTCACTGGATGCTATGGATGGCAGCATTTGCAAATTAGCCCCCCGACTCTCTGTCAGTCAAAATGACACATCAGATGTCATATCGAGCACAAAGGGAAGAAGGATTGTCCATTAATGTTTAACAGCTTAGTGCGGAGAAAGCTAGCCTCAGCAAAAAGCATTGACAGGTAACGACTGGGTCGACATTGGCTCAGGAATAATGAGACTATTCCTCCGAAGAATGAAATCATTAGGGTTCCAACCTGGGAATTCTGCTCTCTTGTTTTCTCCCAATTAAGTGGAATGAGCAACATCTTGAAACAACAACTAATTGGAAGCAATACTGTCTAATGTTATATTTTCTCCAAACAGAAGACTAAGTGACAATAATGAGGTGTCATTGTTATGACATCATGAATATGCCCCACCTACTGTACCACATCTGTTTGCTGTGTGTCTAAAAACTGTCTCTTTCAATCAGGGACTGTATGTGGATCTCTTTTTGGGCTTCAGCTCAGAGCATAACCAAAATGTCTGCCCCAGTTCTTATGCTAAACAGAGTAGTGTGTAATGTTGAAATGTTTGGGTATTTTTGAGTTAATGGAACTGTCCAGATTTTTATCAAAAAAGCAAATACTCTTTGAAAAATGAATTGTTTAAGGCATTTGTATAAGATTTTATAAGATTTGAATTCCTAGAAGTACCATCAGCCCACATCCGTGTATTCCAAAGTCACAAAATCATTGAGTCTGGAAGGGTTATGCTAAATCTACATGAATGTCTTCTGAGATGCAGAAGTAAACCCACTTCAAACTACCAATACACCTTTCAATTTAATGAGAACATATGTAATGGCACCCTATCTCCCTCATTTTGACAGGCCCAAGCGATCTCCTCTCAAGAGCAGATAGGCATGGGGAAATTAGCCGATGTTATCAGCGCTGATGTTATCAAAGTTAGTCATTTGGGGCATACTAGGCAGCTTCTGTGTGGCCTACTCCTTATCTCCAATTTGAGAGTAAAGCCAGAACGGCATAGTTGTTACTGACTTCAAACACTTTTGCCGTATCTATATGGTTGCTTTCATGCCGTTTTTCGGGAAATGCACCGACACATAGTAAAGAACCACAACATGGTCCAGTGGAATGTGTCAAAGAAAGTTAAGACCCATGTGGCATGTGGAGAGAAAGTGAGCATGGAGGGACGGAGGGAAAGTGTTATGGTTAGAGAGAGGAGGAGGAGGAGGAGGCGGTTCTGGCCTGTGTCTGTTCCACCACACCATGCTATCAGAGAGAGACAGAGTAAAGAGGAACAGCAGCCAGTCTGGGGGAAATTAGAGCAAAGCTGTAGCAGCACTGCCTCTCTCTCCCTCTTTCGCTTTATCAGCCCCAGCAAAGCTGCACAGCCAGCACTGACTGAGGCAACTGCTGCTGCTGCTGGCACACTCAGACCATGAAAGGAGTGGCTGTCTGTGTGGTGTGCTGTTAGCGGTTAACGCCAGCAAAACCTTATCTCCCTCCAACACGTCAGTGCTCTGTGATTCAGAGGAAGGGCATAGTAGAAGGGTCAGTTAAACTTCCATGTGGACCGCTTTGTTACTTACTTGACGTGACACTGTGTGATGTAGTTCACTATTTGGGTATTGAACATCATGATAAGTCCAGGACACAGTTAATGGAGACATAACAACATCATTGCACAATCGAGGTGGACATATTGGATGTGGACATATTGGATGTGGACATATTGTCGACCTTGGGGGTTCATTTTATTTCTGTAATGGTAGAACACATTATACAAGTTTATCTTCACACATGGTGGAATCTCAGTGCAGCAAAACACACTGAAAGGAAACAAAATATGTGAGTGTAAAAAGCACTAGTAAAACAGAAACAACCCCCCAGACAGTAATAGGGGAGGGTGGGGGAACAGAGGACAGGCAGCACTGTGTCACAGTTGCTTTTGGATGAACAAACATGCATTTCTGGGAAGGCATCATGGCAGCTAAGATTGGTTGTTGTATGGAGGAAAACACTGTTTTAATAACTCCCCCACTGTAGGGAAAGACAATTGTACACTAACCTGGTCCTTCACTAACTGAGACTGACATTTCATTATCTCCAGCACAAGTAGGCTACAGACACACGGACACAGTGAAAATGTCTACAGGACCATTATGAGTGTTCTCTTTTTATCACTCTGAACAACATTAAGAGAACAGATATACAATTTTCTTCTGCCGTGATAACATTATGTTTCCTTAATTGCCTCTTAATGTGGTTCATGATAAATGAGTAGCTATAAGCACATTGGTATACACAGCTGTTATAGAGAAGTGTAATGAGGACAATAGCACAAAATGACCACTGCTGATGATCGCCAAGGGTCATGTTTAATGCCCGTCATTACTGCATTCGTCTTTACGATGTCAGCTTTATAAATGACCATGGTCAATACTGTTGAGAAGTAATTGTGAGGGACTCTTTTAGCATTATTTGGAATCCTGGGTGGTTTGTATTGAGGTTGATGCCAGACTTTCCTTGGGAAAAGCTTGACAGCGTCTGTGGAAGTTGGGGGATTACTATTGCTTGTCTGTCCCTGTTGTGGCGGCTTGGCTTTGCAGTGGTGGAGTCTATGCCGCACCAGTAAACACAGCACAGAGCTTGGATAGCATGTACTAGGTTCCTTTTCCCTTCAGGCCCCAATCAATAGTAGCCTCACTACCAGGGTTGTCTCACTACCAGGGTTGTGCTGGGCCTGGATGTTTGTATAGTAAGGTAAGCCGCTAAGCAGAACGTGGAGAACAAGAAATCTGTTCCAATCTCCTCTTACACAGTTCCCCGGGCTTGGCTGCCCTCTCTGTGGTGTGGAACGTGGGCAGTCTCAAATTGGCATTCGGTAAACATTCAGTACAACTCATTTCCTGTTTCTCCTTCCCACAGCTTGACACCCCCTGAGACGGGTTGTTAAATTGTAGCTGCATACCAACAGCTTCCTCTGAATCAATTACCATTTGGACGTAAATGTCACAGCTTTGGAATTACATCACAAACTGTCGCTGGACCAGGACTAAGAGGATACCAATGCTTGGTGGAAAGAGAGTCTCTGGGGGACTTTGCACACAGTTTAACATGCATGAAACTGTATACATCTCAAATTACCTTGGCACTTGGAGCGACAGTAACCATGACCAGCCCTGGTAGTTCCTTAGATGTTATGTACATATCAAAACCTTACAAAAGGCACTGCCTTTATATATGAATAATTAATGGTGTAGAGATAAGTGACGGGTGAGGCTATAGGCAACCAGGAATGTAAAGCTTTTTTCTTCTTCAAATAAATGTTTTTATAAAAAAATAGGGCCAAAAGGAATTTCATAAGATATGTGATTGTCCATGAATTGAAGAAAAGGAAGTTAACTGAGGGAAATGCCAATGGTTATTGTAAGGAGGTGTTGAAGTAAGATAGTTTAGAGAGTTGTACCAAGCCGCTACAGTAGTATGACTAGGAATAGGCCTGTTTCCATAGTGGCCATACCCTCTCATGTCTTCTCAAAAGATTGTTCTTGGACTGAATTTTTAACTTAGTTTTTTCAATGTCTGCGGCAGTAGCAAAACAGGATCTTTGAAACTTCAATGATTCATGTAATGGGCATCTTGTCATGACATGGTTCATATGAAAGAGTAGTTATCTGTTAATCCTGAACTACCAGCTATTCTTATACCCCAGTCTCTCTCTCTCTCTCTCGTCCTCTAACTCTTTCTCTCCCTCTCCCTCAGATCACAAGGCATTATTAAGTAGCTCCTGCAAAATGCATCTGGCGGAGTTTTCAAAGTGCTACTTAAGACAGACAGTGGATGAGATGAATAGTAGGGAAGGAGAGAGAGAGAGCACATCCTCTCTGGTCTAATGTAGCTTTCACACATACCATTTGCTGAGTTTGATTTGATTTGATTTGAAGTCCTGATCAGATCAGAGGTCAAGATATTTTTACCCAATTTACCTGCATTAGTTCCACACTACAAAATGTGTAAAAACTAGCAGGCACATTTTTCAGGGTAAATCTGATCTGAAATGACCAATT